>NC_050453.1:38350029-38510029 GCF_903995425.1 Onychomys torridus
TTTTGGTGCCTGTCCTGGAACTCACTTTGTAGACAAAGCTGGCCTGGAACTCAGAGATCCACCTGGCTCTGCCTCCTGAGTTCTGGGATTAAAGGCATGTGCCACCACCGCCCAGCTTTTAAAATATTCCTTTAACTTTGCCAATATAGTGGAATGTGAAAGGCTATTGCAACCAATTCAGATCATTCTGTTCCCCATATTAGCCAGCTTTCCTGTGCTTAAATGCCATTATATCTTTAAATTGACATATTTATACTAATAAAATCTTAGAGTAGTATGCATTTTCCTATCCCAGCCTGATGTTATTGTTATATATTTTAATTTTTATATTATGTACCCATAATCAATTCTTATTTTCCTTTTTATAGTCAGTTTTAAAAAGAAATTTAAAAAAGAAAGCATTTTACTTTACTTACTTACATATTTATCTTTTTATTTCAAAGTTTAAATGAGGGTTCAATAAATCTTTGCTGTAACAAGTCAAGAAAATAGGGCTGGACAGTGACTGAATTGTGGTTTGTATGGCACTCACAAGACCCTTGAGTTTGGTCCCTGGCACCCCCAAATATACATATTTCATTTTTGTGGGTATAGGATCTGTGCCACAGTACAAAAACAGTTGTAGACACGAGTTAATGAAACTATAAAACCACAGAGCTGGAAGGTTTAAAAACGGAGGCTAGTTTCCTGAGTCCTTTTTAGACTCGGTTACACATGCACTAGTCACCCACTCTGTAGCTCATTGATAGCTCGATTCTCAGCTCTGCTCTCTGTGGGTAGTGTCTGTCCTGTGTCCCAAGTGTCCCAGCATGGACTTTGATCTTAGATACTCTGTTCTTCATCTCCACATTTTGTTTGAAGTCTTTATTTTCCAGTTATTTCCTGTCATGCTTACATTTTTCTTTCCTCTTAACTATTGAGTGTCCCAGCATCTGTTTTAATGCATTTATCTCGTGATTCTTTCTGAAACATATCGTCTGTGTCCTGTTTGGATCTGTTTGTTATTTTCTCCTGATTCCAAGTCAGACTCTGATTCTTTGGATGCCAGACATAGAATTTTATCTTGTCTGGATTCCTTCCAGAATTCTGTCTGTTTTAGGGAAGGGGGTTGTGTGGCAGTTACATTTCTCAACATTGGTTTCACACACACTCACACACACACACACACACCTGTAGTGTGTTCCCTTAGGAGTCACTCCCACAGCAGTGTACTCAGCAGAAGCTGTTGTCCAGATGTTTGCCCAGTCTCCTGATGGTTCAAGGCAAGAGAGTGAATGCTCGATTCCTGCTCAACATTGCAGCTGTCTGTGTAACCACATATTCCCCTTCATGTATTTATCTTTCTCTCTGGTGGGCATTACTTAATAATTTTATAATCAGAATGTTCCGTCTTAGAACATACTATCAAATCTTGTGTGACAAAAACTTATCACAAGTACCATGGATAATACATCATGTGTTACATGCTTAACACACAGAGATAAAAGGGATTGGATTGTACTTATTTTCCTGTGAAGTTATTGAAATTTGTGTTTGCAGACTGTATAACAGGAGTTTGTGCAGCGCAGCAAACTGAATGCTCTGCTGAACGGATTTAAGTTCACCTGAAGTTTTTAAAGCAGGTTTTTGTTTTTTAAGACAGAGTCTTCCTTGCTCTGTGGCCCATGATGGACTGAACCTTGCCATCTAGTTCAGGCTGGTCTGGAATTTTCTAACCTCCTGATTCTTCCTAGTGCTGAGATTGCAGGCACGTGCCCAGCATGCTCCATTAAAGCAGGACTTTGTGGAATAAAACCCCAAACATGACAGTTCTCTCACACTGGGATGCCACCTTGGGTAGCATTGGTCTAGAAATCAGCTTCTTAAAACTGTGAGGGGTAAAGTGTACGGTAGTAAAAGGCTGCGAACATGCAACAATCAAAATTCAGTTCAGACATCTTTAAGATTTACTTAATGTAGCCGAGCGGTGGTGGCGCACGCCTTTAATCCCAGCACTCAAGAGGCAGAGCCAGGCAGATCTCTGTGAGTATGAGGCCAGCCTGGTCTACAGAGTGAGATCCAGGACAGGCACCAAAACTATATGGAGAAACCCTGTCTTGAAAACAAACAAACAAACAGATTGGCTTAACGTATATGGGTGTACTGTTTGCATGTATATGAGCACACTTTAAGAGGGGATTGGATCTCATGGGACTAAGGTTGTATGAGCTGCCGTGTGAGTGCTAATAATTGAACTCAGGACCCCTGGAAGAGCAGCCAGTGCTCTTAGCTGTTGAGCCACAGCTCTAGATCGTCTGTTCAAACTCTTAGTGAATCCAGGGTGCTTGTGGTGCCCTCCCACATGCTGCCTCACACCATTTCACTGCAGCCTTTGTTCTTGTACACTTAAGATGAATACTCTTCAATGTGCATGCCAACCAAGCAATATGACCTGGCAAACAAATGCTCTCTGAGACACCTGGGTGCAGAATTAAGATAAGGTTGTTAGATAAGGTTGCAGTGTTTTTATTGTACACAGGTTTCTGCTCATAGAAACTTAATGGTTTACCAAAAAAGGTGAGGGCTAGGAGATGGGTATAGCTCAGTTACTAGAGTGCTTGCCGAGTGTGCACAAAGCCCTGGGTTCAAAAAACTGCACACACCCATAATCTCTGCATGTGGGAGGCAAGGTCAGGAGGATCAGGAGTTCTAGAGTGATTTCCAGAAGCTAGAATGTACTATGTGATGCCCTGTATTCAAACAAAAACAAATACAACATAATGGCTTAATTATAGAAAACAAAGGCTTTTATTTACTATTTTCCCCCTGTCATTTCTAAGTATCAAAATAGTGTGTCTTTGGATTGGGTCATATGAGAATGTTTGAGTTACTGATGAGTTGTTGTTGTTTTTTTTTCTTTTTCTTTTTTCTTTTTGTTTTTCAAGACAGGGTTTCTCTGTAGCTTTGGAGCCTGCCCTGGATCTCGCTCTGTAGACCAGGCTGGCCTCGAACTCACAGAGATCCACCTGCCTCTGCCTCCGCCTCCCAGTGCTGGGATTACAGGCATGCACCACCACCGCCTGGCGAGTTTCATTTTTTAAAAATTGAATGAATTTTGCCTTTAGGATTAAGGTAAGGGCAGAATTTCCAACAATTTCTGAAATGGTCTAAAACATTCTTGTCATTTTTATAATACATTTTAGTAAGCATTGAAGATGTTCTATATCCTCATAGTATCAAATTCTCAGCCAAGATTCAATCCTTTGTGTAAAAAATAAGTAATCTATCAGATCAGCATGCACATTTGATTTTACCAAAGACGTTTTAAGAATAAATTTATGCCAGGAGGTAGTGGCGCACACCTTTAAAGCTATACAGAGAAACCCTGTCTCAAAAAAACAAACAAAAGAGAATAAATTTATTATCAGTAAACATCTGATTTATATGCCTATTTTATGTAGCAGGGCCCTATAAAACTCTCAGGCAAAAAGTGGTCTCCAGTGGAAAAGAGCCAGCACTGGTCTAGCGTGTGCATGTAAGAATGTGTGGCATCCCCACCCTTGGTCATTAGATACTCCGGCTGGAGCATTGGAGCACCAGCATTTTCATTTTGCTCCTGTGGTTATTTCTAATTACAGAAACCAACACGGAAGGTACTTGTTAGTAGGTGGCCTTTTACAGCTCTGTTCCAACTCTGGCAGAGACTTGGAATTAGAACTGCTTGGCAGTAGAGAATGCCTGTGTAGTTCCATTTTGTTTTGTGCTGGAAAAAAAAATAATAATAAGGGAGCTCTGGGCTTTTCGCTGGGATCTGAGTGCCATCCGATTTATTTTCGGACATTCCTAAAAGGAAGCCTTCCTTTCCCCACTCACGTCTCTCCCTTTCTTGGCCCTGAGCCTGAGAAGTGTTTCTTTTATGCTAATGCAGGATTCACTTCCTGCCCATCCTTGGCTGTTTTCTGAGCAGCGTCCCTCTGACCAATCAGAAAAGGCTGTAATGCATGTTGGTAAAGAACTGGACTGGAGGGGCAGGCAGTGAGTTGGAGAACTTCTTGAAAGGACTCTTGTTTTTCCTCTTTTTCAGTGGAAAGTTCTCCAGGGAGCCTAAAGAGTGAAGATTTTTCTGGTAGCCGTGCGGACACAGTGGTCAAGGACGAGAGAGGAGGAGCCATAGACCAGCTCTCTTTGATTTTGTCCCCCCAGCACCAGATTGCTCAGAAGCTCTACATCCCTCGAAGCACAGCCACCGCTGTCTTGGGAGCTGCGGCGCGGTTAGCCACGTCCAGGAGCCTCCTGCACTGGTACCCCAGTGTGAAAGGTTGGAAGCCTGAGGGGCAGGAGGCGGAGAAAAATGAAGGGAAGTAGCGTTTGGGTAGCGATCACAGGGTCTTTTCTGTATGACCATATGCTGGCTTTGTTTTGCTAACTGACCACTTTGATGTGTAAGTATTGATATTCTGTGTTAATTTTAATTTTTGTTCATGATTTTACTTCATTTCAAATGGTTTGGTTCACCTTTGTTTTAATGAAGTAATTTAAAGGAGTTTGTGTATATGTTTCTGTGAGTGTTTTTCTTGTACATATCATGACTGATAAATGAAAATTGGAAAACTAATGTTTTGTGATCTGTATTTAGCCAGACAACAGTGTTTTCACATCTCTATCACACAGTGGCCTGTCCAGGCAAGGATTCTCCTGCTGTAAGCCTGGTAGCAGCATCCTGACTCTAAATCCAGAACCACATGGCTGAAGCTGCCAAGTTCTGCTTGTTAGCCACCTCCTAGAATACATTTGCATAAACTTCCAATGGTTGTTTAAGCCTAAGAAGTCCCTAGGGCCGGCTCATTTCCCAGGTTGCAGGATTAGCTGGGTGGGGCTTGCCCAAGAGATCAGTACTCCCTGATTGATTCCCTATAGCATCAGGCTTTTCTTGAAACATTTTATCTCCTTGAACACTGGAACTTGTACATACATTTCCTGCTGCTTTTCTCCACAGCTCTGCATAAGGGTGATCACTAAGAAAACCACAGCACACAGTCAATACTAGGCTGCCTTAAAATCTCTGCCAAACTCTTCAGTTTAGTCTCAGGCAGATTCTTAGGACAGAGTAAAAAGCAGCCCCATTCTTTCCCAAAATATTACAAGAATGCTTTTTAGACCAGCCACATTACCATATTCTTTCCTTCTGAAACCTCTTGGACTGGGCCTGCAAAGTCCACATCGGCTCGACACCACTGTCTTCCGTGTTCCCGCTAGGATGGCCCATTAACCCCCACTCAGTCAACTGCTTTTCTAGTCCAGAGTCTTGCGTAGTCCCTCAGCAAATAACTTGGTCAGGCCTCTCACAGCAATCCCCTCGTCACTGGTACCAGCTTCTGTCTTTGTTGCTGGTTTATTGCTGTGAAGAGACACCATGACAAGACAGCTCCCACAAAGGAAACATTGAATTGCGGGCTTGCTTGTAGTTTGAGAGGGTTAACCAGTCATCATGATGGCAGGAAGCAGAGAGAGACAGACAGACACACACTGGGCCTGGTGTGGGCTCTTGAAATATCAAAGCCCGCCCCCAGTGACACACTTCCTCCAACAAGACCACCCCTCTGAATCCTTCTCAAACAGTTCCACTCCCTGGTGATTTAAGTGTTCAAATCTGTGAGCCTATGGGGGCCATTCTCATTCAGACACCACACTGAGTTTCTTCCTTACAAATGCGAGTCTCAGTAATATTCTGGAGACAGTGTGAATCTAATGGCATAGAAGCTGTTGTACTAGGAAGGTTGAATGGAAGTCCACGTTTAGTCGGTGAAACTGTCAGCCTCTATGATAGCAACCGGCTGCCTGGAAGAGCTCTACCAAAGCTGAACTGCCAGACTTTGTAAGTTTGACAACTGGTTTATAAGCTGAAACCAACTATTGCTCTACCTTGCAAATTAGAATTAGCTGTGCTAGGGCTGGAGAGATGGCTTAGTGGTTAAGAGCACTGACTGCTCTTCCAGAGGTCCTGAGTTCAATTCCCAGCAACCCCATGGTGGCTCACAACCATCTAAAATGAGATCTGATGCGTTCTTCTGGTGTGCAGACAGAATACTGTATACATAATAAATAAATATAATCTTTAAAAAAAAAAACTAGCTGTGCTAAATATTTGAAGTTCCTCATTATTGCGGCAATTAACGGGGCAATTCCACGTAGTTTATCTGGTAATTAAAAGAGGTTTATTTCAGGGTAACTTAGAACTAGTAAAGGGTCGGTTACAGGATCTGACTGAGGTGCAGTCCAGCACAGTTCTCTGGAGAACTCTGACTTGGTCTGCAACCCAGAGTCCAGGATCACAAGGAGCCAAGAGAGCCTGCACATATGCATCTCAGGTCCTAAAGGGTCTCATCTTGACCACGCCCCAGGGGCAGGTCATAGACAGATGTGGCCATTACCTGCTGCCTCATTAGGGGCAGTGCTTCAAGGTCAAAGCTGGAACAGCTACCCACTACACCTCATCCTTTTGGAAATGGCCAGCTGGACGCCTAACACCAGCTCAGAATGGTGATATCAGCACACTTGGAAAGAAAGCCACAGAGAAATGAGTCATTCCATGAGTTAGAGGAGAAAATGGACCTTTAGCAGGCTGTGCCTTTGGACTACTTGGCTGTGACAAGAACGCCCATATGTCAGTCTTTTCATCTACCTTGTCCCCAGACATGGGTTTTAGGTAGTTAAACAGAGAAGCAAACTTGGTAGGTCATTTGAAAAAGAACAAATGGGTTTCTGTATACGGCCAGGGACAAGAAGAAGAAGATATTATTAAGAAGCCTGATGAGGGGCCGCATGTCTGCAGTCCTAACACTTGTGAAGTGGACCGCCCATAGCAAGACCCTGTCTCTGTGAACGGGTGGGTAGAGGGAGAAAGGGAAGAGACGGAAGAAGTGTATAGTACAAGAGACGGAGATGTTCTGTGATTTACATTCAACTTTATTGTCAACAGATGGGGTGGCATGCATATGGTGAACATTTGTGATATTAAAGGGCTTTCATTAGCAGAATTGGAAGTCCTGAGGAGAAGCTGACTGGGAGTAGAAGCTGAGGTGTATGAAAAGGAAACCAGTAAGAACATACAGGAAGTTCCTAGTTCTTGACCCCTCAGAGACGTAAGTGAAGTGGCTTCTACTAATAGCCAAGGCTCCCCTTCTCCCATGTAAAGGTAATCCATGGGGTTTTAAGAGATGGACTATGTCAGTCTCCGCTCCAGTCACTGTTTCTTGAGGATGTAAAGAGGTTGTTTTATTGTTACACAGTAGGGAGGTTAAGTTGAGAGTGGGTGGGTAGGGACATTTGAGTGTGATTAAAAGGCAAGATCACTTAATATTCTGTACTTCAGGCAGTGGAGCATCTGTGATCAGGTACTAGGCTTTGCAGAAGTCTTTGCAGCAACTGATGTGGGTTTTCCTTACCAAATGCTTTAGGTTCAGAAGATCTCCAGGAAATTCGGTGATCACTCTCTTAATTGTTGCTTGTAACTGTACATTGGTTATAGATGCATGGGGCTCAGCAAGATCACTTCAGACGCTCTCTGGCAGAGTGGTTAGGCTGGGTCTCCTCTCACGGGCACCAGCATTCCCTCTACCACACTCCACTCCCTACCAGTGTCTGGCATTACTAAAAGACACTTCACTGAAATCTGTCTTAGTACCTCTCTCTACTGAAGCAGAAAGAGTTTTTATTATTTAAAACGTAACAGTGTAAAACCCTGGTACTTGAAAGGTGACTGGTGACTTTCTACCCATTTCCCCTCCAGACTCTTGGCTGTGCTCCTGTCCTACTCTTGGGGTGCTGGCCCCTTCTTTTTGGCTCCTGCCCTTACTCTGCCGCTCTTTCCCCCCTTGCTGATGAGCCTGTTGTCTCAGCAACCCTGTTCCCAGCCCTGTGTCAGAGGTTCCCTGCCAGGCGTGGATCTGAGTCCATTGCCCTGGCCTGCCGATTGCTGAGGATTGCTAGGGTCGGCAGCAACTACACGAGGCTCACAACACCTGTTTGCTCTCCCCATCCCATCCCAGAGGAGCAGCTCCAGGAGAGTGACACCCTATTCCTGTGACATTTGGGGGTCTCCTTTTCAAAAGTGACCAGGCCCCTCTCCAGTCCATCTGTTAATCTATCCAAACAACTGTCCACATGACACCCAGACTCACTTGAATAACATACTCATGATACACAGATACTAGCCCCTGACTCAGAGGTCACCAGCTGACTGGCATGGGATGAAGAGGGCAGTTTGACCCAGTTTTAGCAGGAAGTAGTTAGAGTTGAAGTCAGTACCCAGAAATCCTTTGGGCCTTCTTCTAACCCCTGTTCCATAAAGTTAGTTGTTTTTGTTTTTTAAAGAGAATTTTATTATTTATTCACATGTAGGATCGTAAGATGGTACTCTTTAGAAGATGGAATGGGAAAAAATTCGAAAGCGGGGAAAAAGGCCCCAAATTTCACAACTAAGCTTAGCTTATTAGTGTCAACCCAGTATCCCATGAGCATTGACCAACACAACTGAACGTTAATTTAACACGTTAGGTTTGGGGGAAGGAAAGTGGCCTAGGCAAGAGGAAGTATCAGAAGTCGCTCCGGACCAGGTAGGTGGCATTGAGAAGAGGCCAGTAGGTGTATGCAGCGAGACTGGTGGGGAGCCCTCTCGTAGGCCACCGTGGCCCGCAGTTAGGCTGCACAAGGAGACCTGGGGCCTGTGTTTAGTTGCAAAAGTACCCCCCCCCCAAGCCAAATAAACAACACTTAGGAAAAAACTACTGGGGAAAAAAAGACCTTAAACAGAAATGCTGGAAATAGAGTACAAATTTTACTGATAAGACTAGACGGAACAATTGAAAGACCAAGACTGGAGACAAGATTGAAGGTACGCTACATTCAGATAGCAGTGAAGAAAAAGGAAGCATGGTCAGACTCTGAAAAATTTCAGTCTGCGAAAGGACAGCTGAGGGAGGAGGGGCAAACAGAATGTTTGGAATATATATATATTCTCTGACATGATCATATGATCAAAAGAATGAAGTACTTACTGGTATGTTCTATACCGCACAGCAATCTTGAAAACATTATGCCAAGTTGAAGAAGCCAGGCACACAGGCTGCACCACATGATTCCCGTTATCCCAGAATAGGAAACTTGGCAGGAATCAGTGGTTGCTGCCAGCAGAAGGGAGGAGAGACTGGAGGAAGACAGACAGCGGGTTTCTTTGGAGGTTGACAGGAAAGTAGGTCTAAACATTCTATTTTTTAAAATTCAGTCAACCATATACTTGAGAAGGATGGATTTCAAGCTGTGAGTTTTAGCTCAGTAAAGCTGGTATAAATACAGAATTCATGTAAACCCCTTATGGTATGTGGACTGAAGCAAAAGGATGAAAACACAGTATGCCAAACCAGTGGAGCCCAAACAAGAAGAAATAATGGCCACTGCATAGCAATAGAGGAAATGATCCCCCACAAAGGTATAATGCTTGTAAGTACATTCCATAAAACAGACACTGTTGGACTTAAAGCACAGTCAGATCAAGATAGAATAACAGCAGGTGACTGAAGTATCCTCCTCATCAGCAGCTGGAGCACCTCTTCCATAACCTTCATTCAAGCAGACGGATTTAATCCAGGATCTGGGTGATGGGGAGGCCAGAGCAGAGGTGAAAATGCCTGGGAAATGCATGAGAAAATATCAGTAGTCAAGAGCACAGAAGGAAGTCAGTGAGGAAGTTAAGACCAGCAGTGGGAGGGGGCGTAGAAATATTGGAATGAAAAAACTCAGTGAATCAAATTAAAAACACAGTGTAAAGCATCACCAACAGTCTCAACCAAACAGAAGATGGAATATAGGAAATGTTGTTGGGGGGTTTACTCTTTTGGGGGGCCCACCACCAGCTCCCAAATAAATCACACACAGAGGCTTATTCTTAATTATAAATGCTCGGCCTTAGCTTGGATTTTTTTTTCTCTTTTTCTTTTTTCTTTTCTTTTTTCTTTTCTTTCTTTTTTTCTTTTTTTTTTGTCGACTTTCCTTAAATTATCCTCTCTACCTTTTGTCTCTGGGCTTTTCCCATTCTCTTACTTCTGTAAATCTTACTCTGTGGCTGGCTGGGTAGCTGGCCCCTGGAGTTCACCTCCTTCTCTGGCTTCTTTTTCTTTTCTCCGAGGTTTCTCCTCCTAAATACATTCTGTCTGCCTGCCAGCCCCACCTGTCCTTTCTCCTGCCTCGCTATTGACCATTCGGTTCTTTACTAGACCATCAGGTGTTTTAGATAGGCACACCTTTAATCCCAGCACTCTGGAGGCAGAACCAGGTGGATCTCTGTGAGTTTGAGGCCAGACTGGTCTACAGAGCGAGTTCAAGACAGGTACCAAAACTACACAGAGAAACCCTGTCTTGAAAAACAAAAAAAACCAAAAACAAAAACAAAAACAAAATTTAAAAAAATACAAACGCAATAAAAACAAAAGTAATACACCTTAAAATAATATTCTATAACAGAATTTTTTTAAAAAAGAAAAATAAGAAAGAATAGCAGGTATGGACAAGTCTAAGGAAATACACTCAAACATCAATTTAAAAAATAAATGACAATGACAGCGCACCCAAGGCCCTGGAATGTAATGAAGAATCAAACCTACATTTTGTGGGACAGAGGAAGGGCCTGAGGTAAAAATTAAAATGTAGGAATCTACTCAGGGAAATGATAGCAGAAACACCCAGGCGGATCTCTGTGAGGCCAGCCTGGTCTACAGAGCACGTTCCAGGACAGGCTCCAAAACTACACAGAGGAATCCTGTGTAAAAGAAAAGGAAAGGAAAGAAAGGAAGGAAGGAAGGAAGGAAGGAAGGAAGGAAGGAAGGAAGGAAGGAAGGATAGCAGAAAAGTTACCAAATAACAGAAGTGGGCATGCAAATGTCAGAGGTATTTAGAACAGCAGACAGACATGAACAGAGAACACCACTCTGTGGCTCAAGGGAGAAAATACTATTAAAAGCTATAAGGGGAAAACACCAACTCGCCTACGAATGCAGACACATCAGAACTGCATCAGATCTTATCAGCAACCCTAAAACTTTGGAAACCATGGAATAATACATTTCAAGTCCTCAAAGAAAATAACTACGATAACTATCAATCAAGCTTGTGAGATCCAGCAAGGTTTTTTAAATTGATAGAGAGGGACTGGAAAGATGGGTCAGAGTTTAAAAACACTTTCTGCTTTTGCCCCACATGGTAGCTCCCAACTGCCTATCAACTCAGTTCCAGAGATCCAGCACTCTCTTCCAGCCCTCATGGGCAACCTGAGCTAAAGTGGTACACACACATACATGTGGGTACACGTCCACATGATATAAGTAAATCTTTTAAAAGATACATTTTTAATGTATCTGTACATGGGTATATATATGCATGTGAGTAAAGGTGCCCAAGGAAGCAGACCTCATGGATTTAGAATTGTAGGTGGTTGAGTCACCTGATATGGGTGCTGGGAAATGAACTCGGGTCCTCTGGAAGAAGAGTATGAGCTTGTGACCACTGAGCCATCTCTCCAGCCAATTAATAATCTTTTAAAAATTATAAGTATAATTTTAAAACAATGAAAAGCTAAGACAATTCATGATCTATACTGCATCATCTGCACTACTGCATCATCTGCACTGCATCATCTGCACTGCATCATCTGCGCTGCATCATCTGCACTGCATCATCTGCACTATACCATCTGCACTGCATCATCTACACTGCATCATCCGCGCTGCATCATCTGTGCTGCATCATCTGCGCTGTATCATCTGAACTGCATCATCTGAACTGCATCATCTGAACTGCATCATCTGCACAGTATCATCTGTACTGCATCATCTGCATTTATCAAATATACTGCATCATCTGAACTGCATCATCTACACTGCATCATCTGCACTGCATCATCTGTACTGCATCATCTGCACTGTATCATCTGCACTGCATCATCTGTACTGCATCATCTGCACAGTATCAACTGGACTGCATCATCTGCATTTATCAAATATACTGCATCATCTGTACTGCATCATCTACACTGCATCTTCTGCACTGCATCTGTACCACTTCTGTACTGCAGACGATGACTGAAGGAATACCATCCACAAAAGAATGACAAGCTCAGCCCCAGGAATATAGGGAAGAACAAAGCTCATGAGGTGACTAAGTGAACAAAGAGAGTTAGGAAGAAATCCATCATGCTCACCAGAAGACCCTTAATACTAATGGGCGAGAAAGAAAAGAGCAGACAATAATCCAACAAGAAACAGAACAAAATTACAGGAACTAAGCATCCTGATAATAACCTTAAATGTAAATGGACTCAACTTACCAATAAAAAGATGCAGGCTAGCTGACTAGATTACAAAACAATATTCACTTATCTTTGCTGTAAGAAATACATTTCACTGGCAGAGACACTCACAAACAGTCTAAGAATATGCTGTGAGTCAACTGCCAAGCAAGTGGAAGGCCAGAACAAGCTGGCCTAGCTACTCTGATATCTGATAGGGTAAAATCAAAATTAGAAGCGATCAAAATGCTACTGTATATTAAGAAAACTAACAACTCATCAAAAAAGGATCATCAATTCGGGGCCAAGAATGTATGACGATAGGCCGTAGGGCCTAGGGAGAACCTAATGCTATTTACTGTTAAATAGACATGGTGTTATACCCATAGTGCATCTCTCCGCTCTAACCCAGAAGCATCTTGCAGCAGAGAGTGGGGAGCACAGAGAAGCTGGAGACCTTCTCTCCAGCCCCCGCCAAGCCCTGTTAGTCCAACAACCCCTCTCACAAAGCTCAGGGATCTTCAAGAAAGATGAGATGGAAGGATTCTAAGAGCCGGAGTGGGACCATAACAACTTCCAGGGAACAGCACTTTCCCCCAGACGGCAGAGCAGCTGCATGTATGAACCCATGGCAGCGACAATGAGCACAGGACTTGCACAAGCTCAAGCCAGACATCCTGGCAGGGCCATGGGTTGGAGGTGAGGGTCGGGGACAGAGTGCAAGGAGAAGTGGGTTAGAGGGTAGATGATGAGGTGGACATGGGAGGAGTTTAGGGAGCAAGGGTGTACTAACTAGTCTTGGTTGTTAGCTGACGACATCCAGAATTAAAACCCCAGGCAGCAGGGCACACCTGTGAGGGATTTTTTTCTTGATTGGATGATTTGAGGTAGGAAGACCCACCCTAACTCTGGGCCACACCTTCTCGGGGCAGCTGATAGAAAGGACAGAGAAAAAGCAGCTTTTGCTTTGTGTGCTTGCCCTCACTGTCACTGTCAAGGTCACCTGTCCTGCCTCTGAGGCATTCCTTCACTGGCATTACAGACTGATTCTTTGGGATTCCAGTGTATACCGAAGACCGGCTGAGACACCCAGCCGTGTGGACTGAACAACTATCGGAGTCTTGGCCTTTCCATCAGGGGACAGCCCTTGTTTAACAAAATGACAAGTATTGACTCTCGAAGCTAACCCTGGGACTGCTGTCAAGACACCATGGTTGTTGCTGCTGTTGATTTTCCCTCTGAACCTGGACCCAAGTGAAGACAGCCCACCAGCAGGACTTACATAAACAAATGCAGTGAGGGAAATGGAAGACGCAAGCTGGCAGACACATACAGTCCAAGAGAAATTCAAACACAGCAGAGGAGCATTAAATATGAAACAGTGTTCCCATGAGATACTCCCACAAACTGACAGCTTCTCAGGCCCAGAAAACAAATGTGATGAAGTCACAGAAATACCAGAAAAAAGTTCCAGAGTCCTACTTTTTAAACAGACCAATGACCAAATAGAGAACTTACATAAACAGGGAAATTGACTCAAGACCTAGACCAGAAAGTTACTAAATGAACTCAGGACAGTCACCTTAGCACAACTGACTCCATGGTAGAAGGTACCATTCAGCACATGGATGCCCTCACCTGCCAGATGGAAAACAAAGACCTAATCCACCCACCTCCGCAGTTCTGGGAAAGAATCTAAATGTGCTAACCTTGCTTTCTGTCTTCTGTAGTTCTGCTTCTGGATAAGTGTTCTTGTTAACTGAAGTATGTCAACCCAGAACATGGTTTTTGTGCTTAACAGCTCACCCTGAGAATGGCTCAGGGCTACACTGGGATCCTGAACACCCAGTGTAGACACTGGCCAGCTCATAAAGACTTTCTATTGGCTTAAACCCACAGAGCAGTCTCCTCTGACAGATCCCTCACAACAAGGACCTAGGCAAGAAAGCTACAAAAGCAATTAAATAACAAGTTGGAGGAAAAAATTTAAACAGGAAGAGAGATTTAGCAAGAAAACTGAAAGAATCAGAATTTTTTTTTTCCCCTCAAGACAGGGTTTCTCTGTGTAGCTTTGCGCCTTTCCTGGAACTCACTTTGTAGCCCAGGCTGGCCTCGAACTCACAGAGATCCATCTGCCTCTGCCTCTCCTGTGCCACCACCACCCCCCGGCTGAATCAGAAATTCTTGAAATGAGGGAATCAAATAAAAAACACATTAGAAATCAAGAGGAACAGACCAGATATGGGGCTAAAGAACAAAGTCGCAACAATATATGTGACTATACATAAAGAAGAACATTAATGAACAAAACCACCAAGAAGTCTGGAATATATTCAAGAGACCAAACTTACAAATCCACAGGTAAGAAAATCAAGTGGAAATGAGGATGACAATTCTGGGACACTACCAAGGCCATCTGAGGAGAAATGATTATAGTTACATGTGCCCACATTTTTTAAAAATCTCAACTAAATAACTTAATGGTGCACCAAGTCTCTAGAAAAACAAGAAGCCATCAAACCCAAATAAAACAGAAATTAAAGTTTAAAGGAACAATGTACACCATCTGAGACTGCAGCTGCTCCCTGGCACAGAGCCTGCCAGCACCGATTAGACTAAGAGGTGAGTCTTTGTTCTCACAGCTGATCACCCCAGCCTCTAGATCCCAGGGGACCCTGTGTCCTCACATCATCACCCATTGTAGACCCAGTTTCAGGCCAGCAGGCAGGTCTCCTGCAGGCAGGCTGGACTACCCGCCCTACACACACCAGACCCTGCAACCTACAAGCCCCATCACACTTCCAAACCCACCCACCCTCTGAGACCGCAGCTGCTCCCTGAGACACAGAGTCTATCAGCACCAATTGGACCAAGAGCACCAATTAGACCAAGAACTCCCATTGGACCAAGAGCTCTGGGTGGACCAAGATATTGATTGGACCAAGAGAGGCTCCCTCAGCCACAGAAGAGGTGGATAGATGCCAGTGCAAAAATAAAGTCAACAACATAAAGAGCAATATGGCATCATCAGAACCTAGTGGTTCTACATCAGCAAGATCTGAACATCCCAATGCAGAAGAAACAGAAGAAATTGACCTTAAAAATGACTTTTAGAAGATGATAGAGGCCTTTAAAGAGGAAATGAAAAATTCCCTTAAAGAAATCGAGAAAAAGACAAACAAAAAATTGGAAAAAATCAATAAATCCCTTAAAGAAAACCAAGAAAAAGCAATTAAACAGGTGAAAGAAACAGTTCAAGATTTGAAAATGGAAATAGAGACAATAAAGAAAACACAAATTGAGGGAATGCTGGAAATGGAAAATCGGAGTAAGCAAACAGGAATTACAGGTGCAAGCATAACCAACAGAATGCAGAAGATGGAAGAGAGAATCTCTGGCGTTGAAGATAAGATAGAGGAAATAGATTCATCAGTCAAAGAAAACACTAAAGCCAACAAAATCATAACACAAAGCGTCTAGGAAATCTGGGACACCATGAAAAGACCAAACCTAAGAATAATAGGGATAGAAGAAGGAGAAGAATAACAACTCAAAGGCACAGAAAATATATTCAACAAAATCATAGAAGAAAACTTTTCCAACCTAAGAAGGAAATGCCTATGAAGATACAAGAAGCTTACAGAACACCAAATAGACTAGACCCCCCCCCCAAAAAAAAAGTCCCCTTGCCATAATAATCAAACCGCTAAACATACAGAATAAAGAAAAAATATTAAGAGCTGCAAAGGAAAAAGACCAAGTAATATATAAAGACACATCAGACACGTCAGAATAACACATGACTTCTCAATGGAGACTCTGAAAGCCAGAAGGTCCTAGACAGATGTTATGCAGACACTAAAAGACCATGGATGCCAGCCTAGACTATTATACCCAGCAAAACTCTTAATTGCTATAGACAGAATAAAAAAAAACATTCCACGATAAAACCAGATTTAAACAATACCAATCCATAAATCCAGCCCTACAGAAAGCACTAGAAGGAAAAATCAAACCTAAGGGAGTTAGATACATGCACAAAAGCACAGGCAATAGATAATCCCACACCAACAAATACGAAAGAAGGGAAACACATAGCACTACCACCAAAAATAACGGGAATTAACAATCACTGGCTTAATATCCATTAATATCAATGGACTTAATTCACCTAGAAAAAGACACAGACATTAACAGAATGGATATAAAAACAGGATCCATCCTTCTACTGCATACAAGAAACACACAGACACTGAGAGCAACAATTAACAAATGGGACCTCCTAAAACTGAGAAGCTTTTGTAGAGCAAAGGACACAGTCAATAAGACAAAACGACAGCCTACAGAATGGGAAAAGATCTTCACCAACCCCACATCTGACAGAGAGCTGATCTCCAAAATATATAAAGAATCCAAGAAACTAGACATCAAAATACCAAACAATCCAATTAAAAAATGGGCTACAGAGCTAAACAGAATTCTCAACAGAAGACTCTCAAATGGCTGAAAGACATTTAAGGAATTGCTCAATATCCTTAGTTATCAAAGAAATGCAAATCAAAATGACTCAGAGATACCATCTTACACCTGTCAGAATGGTTAAGATCAAAAACCCTAATGACAGCTTATTTTGGACAGGATGCAGAGCAAGGGGAACACTCCCACTGTTGGTGGAAGTGCAAACTTATACAGTCACTTTGGAAGTCAGTATGGTGGTTTCTCAGAAAATTTGGAATCAATCTACCTCAAGACCCAGCTATACCACTCTTGGGCATATATCCAAGGAATGCTCAATCATACCACAAGGACACATGCTCAACTATGTTCATAGCAGCATTATTTGTAGTAGCCAGAACCTGGAAACAACCTAGATGCCCCTCAACTGAAGAATGGATAAAGAAAATGTGGTTCATATACACAATGGAGTACTACTCAGCAGTGAAAAACAATGATATCATGAAATTTGCAGGCAAATGAATGGAACTAGAATATCATCCTGAGTGAGGTAACCCAGACTCAGAAAGACAAACATGATGTGTACTCACTCATGAGTGGATACTAGATGTAAAGCAAAGCCTAACCAGACTACAACCCACAGCTCCAGAGAAGCTAGCTAAAAAGGAGGACCCTAAGAGGGATACATAGATTGCCTTGCAAAGTAGAAATAGATGAGACCCACATGAGCAAACTGGAGGTGAAGGGGGGCAATTGAGGATAGGGGATGGGGGATGAAAATTTATGGGAATAGGAGGTTCGAGCTGGAACAGGGACAGAGTGGGAGAGCAAGGAAGGAGATACCATGATAAATGGAAACATCATGGGGATAGGGAGAAACAGGGTGCTAGGGAAGTTCCCAGGAATCCACAGGATGACCACCTTAGAGTACTATCAATAATGGAGAGGGTGCCTGAACTGGCCTACTCTAGTAATCAGATTGTTGAATACCCTAACTGTCATCATAGAGCCTTCATCCAGTAACTGATGGAAGCAGATGCAGAGATTCACAGCTGGGCGCCAAGCAGAGCTCCAAGAGTCCAATCAGTGAGAGAGAGGAGGGATTCAATGAGCAAGGGACATCAAGATCATGATGGGAAAATGTACAGAGATGGCCAGCCAAACTAGTGAAACTCGTGAACTGTGGACCAATAGCTGTGGAGCTCCCATGGGACTGGACTAGGCCCTCTGGATAGGGGAGACAGTTGTTTAGCTTGACTTGTTTAAGGGGCCCCTGGCAGTGGGATTAGGATCCACCCCTGGTACATGAGTGGGCTTTTTGGAGCCCAGTGCCTATGGTGAGATACCTTTCGAAGCCTTGGTGCAGGTGGGAGGGGCTTAAACCTGCCTCAACTGAATTACCAGGCTCTGCTGACTCCCCATGGGAGACCTTGCCTTGGAGAAGATGGGAATGGGGGGTGGGTTTGGGGAGGAGGCTGGGGGGGGGGAGGAGGGAGGAAAGGGGAATCTGTGCTTGGTATATAAAATGAATAGAATATTTCTTAATAATAAAAATTTTAAAAAAGAATTAGTTCTATGAAAAAAAATTAACAGTCTAATTTATGGTATGTGTGTGTTTCTTACACTTTTTTTTCCTTTGGTTTTTCTATTTTAGTTTTTTTAATTTGCCCATTTGTTTTCTAATAAAGAGATAGAAGAAGGAGGCATGGAGTTGGGAGGGGAAGGCAGGTGGGGAGAGTCTAGCAGGAGATGGGGAGGGGATACCATGATCAGAATATGCTGTCTAAAATTAGTTTCAATTAAAAAAAATAAAAATATACACATTCAGGTTGCTCCAAGTAACAACAGGTAGCAACATGGAAGCGCTTTGTGCAGCATCTGTAGTTACAGAACAGGACAGTCATGAATCAAGGCATTTCCAAACACACATAGCTGCTCTGTATGCTGTGGTGGATTGAATAGGAGCAGCCCCCATAGACTCCTGTGCTTGAATGCATGGCCCATAGGGAGTGGCACTGTTAGGAGGTATGGCCTTATTGGAGGAAGTGTGTCACTTCGGGGGCGGGCTTTGAGGCCTCCTATGTTCAAGCTATGCACAGAGTGACACACGGTTGCTTCCACTGCTTCTGGATCAAGATGTACAACTCTCAGCTACTTCTCCGCACCATGTCTGCCTGCATGCTGCCATGTTGCCTGCCACGATGATAATGGACCAAACCTCTGAAACTGTAAGCCAGCCCCAATTAAATGCTTTCTTTAAAAGAGTTGCCTTGGTCATGGTGTCTCTTCACAGCAATAATACCAAGGTATGGAAAACATAGCCATATGTCTCAAGTAAGTAGATGTAACTTAGAATACGTTCCAAACGTTTTATCTGATAAAGGATGTTGGTGAGACACAGACAGAGGCAGGCAATGAATCACTACTAAATGGACTAAAGCTAGCCCAAGATCTGCAACATTCCAACTCTCCACAATTGCTATGTTCTGATCAGTTATTCAGCCTGACAAAACCTTTGACATGGATGTGGCCTTGTGGGGACTTTGGTTTACACCCCAGAAATCCACCAAAAACCATTGAGCTTTTGGGACAGCTCAGCAGGTAAAGGTGCCACACACACCTGACGGCCTGAATCCCAGCCCCAGAACCACTTAATGGAGAGATTGGTAGACTCGGCTCAATCCTTATCAAAAACACTGTGGTATCCTTCGCAGGACTAGAAAGAAAATCCTAAATTTTATATAGATGCACACACAGGGGTGGAGGACCTAAATAGCCAAAAATCTCCTAACAAAGGGCAAAGCAGGGGGTGTCACACCCCTTGATCTGAGAGTGCAAAGCTTTGGCCAGCAAGACAGCATGACCGGACACAAAACACACAGACCAACAGGACAGAGTCCAGAGGTAAACCCACATCTGCAGCCAACGGAGTTCAAGAGGTGCGGGGAACACACATGGGAGAGAGGAGAGTCTTATCAGCAATGGTGTTGGGAACACTAGATCCACACTTGGAAAAATGTAACCAGACTGCTGCTGCTCATCAGTTACAAAAAGCTCAAAGTGGATGAAAAGACTTAAATGTAAATTCTGGAACTATGAAACTACTAGAAGCCAGCATAGGGAAGCCATTCCAGCCATTGAAACATGCAAGGTTGGGGACAGGAAAGACTCCCAAGGCACGAGGAATAAAGGCAAATCTACATGAATGAGAAATTCTGCGTGAAAAATCAGCAGGTACAGTAACACCCTATAGCACAGGAGGAAATATTTGCACACTGTGCGTCTGATACCCAGAATTCAAAGGAATTTAAAAACCTCAATAGCAAGAAGAACCCATTTTCAAAATTGGGCAGCAGGTCTAAATAGACACCTCTTAAAAGAATGCATAATATTTTCTTTATGAATAAAACATTAGCATCAGCAATCACCAGGGAAATGCAAATAAAACTGAAAGTTATCAACCTTACTCCACAAAGACCGAACATTAGTGCCAGTGAGGATGTAGCAAAAGCAGAACACCGTTGCAACTGTTGGCAGGTAAGTTACTGTAGTCATAAAAATAGTCCTGAGATTCTTCAAAAGTGAAAAACAGAACTGCCATAGACGCTAACAGTTCACTACTGCAGTGTATTCAAAGGAAATAAAATCGGGATGTGGAACAGATGTTGGCACTTCCTTTTCATTGAAGGGGGTCTTCACAGTAACCAATGGTAAAAACAAAGTGTCAATCAGCAAACAAATGGCTTTTAAAATGTGGTGCATGAATACAGTGGAATATATAATCAGTGGATTATATATCCATTCATATATAAAAAATGAAACTGACCGGGTGTGGTGGTGTATGGCTGTAGCCAAGGGCTGAAATGGCGGGATTGCTTGAACTCACAAGTTCAAGGCCATACTTGGGAAGGGAGGGAGAGGGGAAGGGATTCTCTGTTTGGGAATGGATGGACCAGAAACTCACTATGTTAAAATGGCATAGAAAGGCAAGTACCTCATTGTCTCGCTCACAGAAGGTGAGTGTGGGCTATTATTACCATGTGCTGGGAAGGGAGGGAGGGAGGGAGGGAGAGAGAGAAGAAAGGAGGGAGGGAGGGAGGCTGGTCAGTGGGTTCTGAGTCACTCAGGAGCAAGAAGTTCTACTTTGCTCTTGCACTGCGGGGTAGCAATAAATAATAGAGTGAGGTGCATTTCTAAAAGCCAGAACAAGGGATTTTAGGCAAGTGTCTGAGGAGATACGTTTGGCCTGAGGTGAATATTACACAAGTATATTTGTATTGAACATTACGTGGAAGGTACCCCATTAATACGCATGTCTTTTATGTTTTTATATCAATTAAAAAGTGGCAGGTACAGCAGCAATTTGTAAGCTAAGCCTCACCTTGCATTTGCACCACTCAGGGAGCTTTCAAGAACTTCCCACATTGTGTGAGTAAATCACTGTGTGTGTGTAATATATGCATATATGTATATTTATGTGCATATATGTGTAACATAGGTGTATACATGTACACATGCACATGTATCTCCACTTGGACTACATCCAGATTCTGATTTAAATGGTTCCATATGGTTCTAATCAGCACCACGATGACAGTCACTGTTCAGAACCCTGAACCCAGCTACATATAAGCTCCCAATGCTTGTCATGAAACCTTCAAGCCTAAGAATGGCGAATCTCAGCAGAGGACGAGCAAGCATGTCAACTGAACCAACGACTTCCCTAAAGTCCCATATCTCTCCCCGGCCGGCCGGCATCCTTCCTCCTTCCTGCTCCTGGAGCCCCCTTTCTTCTCAAGCACCTCACTGGGACAGATCAAGGCGTAGCCCTCAAGCCCGCTGTCCTGGGAACACAGAGAGCTACAGTGCTGTGGAACCAGACTCGTTTTAAATAGCTGAAACAGCGCCGTGAGTTTGAAATTCTATACTCTTTTATCTTCCCTGGTAGCATTTTCCCACTGCCTGCTGTACAGATTTGATGTGAGCCATGTGTCTGAATCCGGATGGCTTTGGCCCTCCTCACAACAGGGGCCTTATGTTTGGCCCAGGGCAGTGTGGCAGCAACATTCCCAGCAGCCAGGAGCTGCTCTTGTCAATGTTGGCTCACAGTGAGGACAGCGGCTGGTCAAAAGAAACGGGCATCGGTTGGAACTTTAGCACACTGCACTTCCTGTTGTATTTAAAAGGCGCCAGTAGAGCATCGGGTGACCTGAGCAAAGGCCCCTGGAGCCTTGGTGGCTTCTGGAGCGGCTGCTCAGTGAGGGAGAGGGGATGGGATCGGGTTTGAGGACCTCACTGGACTTCAGTGTGGGGATTGTAAGCCCAGGACGTCATCCCTGAATTACTCGGTTGAGTAGACCTGGGAGTGGACGAAACAAGACAGTTCCCCTCCGAGGGTCAAGTGCAGCTGTTCCGAGGCTGGGTTTTGCCTCCCCGTTGCCGCTAGGTGGCGCTCGAGGACAAGCGCTCTGGGGCCAAGCCCGCAGCTTAGCCTCGCCTGGAACTTCTGGTAGTGTTGCATCGCACCGCAGAATTAGCCGTGCAGCTTGGACCTGTCTTTCCGACCCATTGGTTTTAACCTGGAAAAAATAGTTAAGTGACTTCCAGGTGAGGTTTTTTTTGTTTGTTTATTTGTTTGTTTGTTTGTTTTTGGAACAGAGCCTTAGGGTAATTCTCATAGGGTGATCCTCCCTTGGTTCCAGGCTTTTTTTGTTTGTTTGTTTGTGTTTTTCTAATTTTACCCTATGAGAAACAGCCAGAGAATTACCCTTTTACAGAAATTGCCATTAAAACTTGGAAGAGGTGGAAAAACCCTAAAAGGGCCTTAATGACATTTGGAAACTACAAACACTATCCAAGCTTGCTCCCTTGAAAAGTTCTAAGGGAAAGAAATCTGCTATCATCTTCCTTTAGGACTCAGCTGGTACATTATAGACTTACAGTGCAGGAAGAACATAAAATTCTTACACATTTGCATCTCCAAAAGGGTTTTCTGGGGCTGAGGATGCAGTTATGTGTAGAATACATACGTTGCACATATGGAATGACTGAGGGATTGGGGGGAAAGGGGAGTTCTTATTTCAGGGATGGAAATGGTGTGTGTTTGTACAGTTCTCTCAGGGAAGGTTTTTCTCAGAATAGCTAGGAGGACCTGCAGGCACTCTATATTCTTCCACGCCATCGGCAGGCAACCTAGCGGCACGGGAAAGGTAAACCCCAGTTCCGACCATCACTATGTGTTTGTTAGAGCAAAGGCCAGGGAGGCGCTGAAGAGTTAAGCATGTTGCCGGAATGTGGCAGAGATTAATGCTGTGTCATGGTGAGGCTAATATCTCCTCACTACGCACTTACTATATCGCTGTGTTAGGACTCACGAGGAATAGATCTGATGGAATGAATATATCCTGAAAGGGAAGTCAGACGGGCTTACGCTGTGTGATCTGGGGAGTCCAGCAATGGCTGGATTCCTGGGGAGCCACCAGTCTTCACACCACCTAGGAGGGCTGAAGAAGTGTCCAAGAAGGCCAGTGGAAGCAGAAATGATAGATGAACAATGAGAAGGGAAAAAAAAGCTTCCCATCAGACCTTGCATCTGGGCTGCCACTCAAAGGTGCCCCTACACACACACACACACACACACACACACACACACACAGGCAGGCCTACCTACCTCAGTTACTGTCTTCAAGAAAAGCCTACAGGCATGCCCAGTGTTGATCTGAGCTAGATAATGCCCTGCAGATGTGCCTACCGGCTTGCCTCGGGGGATTCTGCCAAGTTGGCAGTAAAAACCATCACCATGACATACTTTCTATATATCTGATCTTCCCAACACTACTACTACAGTT
This sequence comes from Onychomys torridus, assembly GCF_903995425.1. Lineage (NCBI taxonomy): Eukaryota > Metazoa > Chordata > Mammalia > Rodentia > Cricetidae > Onychomys > Onychomys torridus. The sequence continues at coordinate 38,373,649 of NC_050453.1, forward strand.
CTGCTTTTATAGGGGACTTGAAGATCAAAAAGTTAGAAACTCTAACCTGGAGTCGCAATTAGAAAGAAGTGGCAGGCCCCAAACAGGTGAGATTTCTCCAGAGTCTCCTGAAGTGCCTTCTCTATGCTTCTCCAGTTCCCCCTTAAACCCTCCCAAGTCCACACCCGACACTACTAAAACTGTGCCTGCCAAGGTCTCTGGAGACTACCATGTCACTCAATCATCCAGTCAGCCCCAGTCAGCCTGCCCTGGCTGCCAGCATGGGACCTGCTTGACAGCACTTCCTCCTGATGCCCCGCCCCTCTTCCAGGACCTCTAGGCTTTCTTCTTCTCTTGTTCAAGCTTTGGCATCTTCCAGAGTTCTCCTTTTCTTTCCCTCTTAATGCCTGAGGGTACCAGAACTCATCCCTTAGCAAGACCCTCCAGGCTGCAGCTTTAATCCTGGTCTCTGTGCTGAGGATTCCTGCCTTTGTGAAACCAGCCAAGATCACTCTCCCAAACTGACATACATGCCTACTTGATCTCATCACTCAAATATCCAAATATTTCAAACTTCACGTATCTAAAATGGGGCTCACAATATCCACCCTCTCTGTACCTCAAACTGTGCCACGTGCTATTTTCTGTAACCCAGTAGACTAAAGCTCTCTTCCTTCCTGCACCAAACCCTGTGGGTCACCCTGGAGTCTTCCATCCACTCCTAACATCCAATCCTACTGGCTCTACCTTCAAAGTGAATCTGGAATACACTCACTCTCCACCATGATGGTCAGTCAACCTTCAATACAAGCTCCTACATATAATGCCTCCATATTACCTCTCTGATGTCATCCCCACAGCCTCCCCCTTGCTCACTCTGCTCCCACAGTGGCCTTTTTGCTGCCCGCCCCCCATATTCAGCTCCCACCTTTGGCCTTCACATTAGCTGTTCTTCCTCCAGCATGTGCTGGGGTGGGTAAGGAGCTGGGGGACTCAGAGAGGAAGCAAATTCTCAAGGAGGCACCTTAGAACCTTCAGTGGCTGGCATTTCAACAAGCAATCCTCACACAGCTCATACCCACTCAAGGATGAAGTAGCAGAGGGCCTTCAAGATGAGGTTAGGGCAGGGAGGCTCAGACCTGACCTGGAGCTAAGAGGTAAACGTCATGACATATGTGATGAGCTGTCTCCTATACAAAATATACAGCCAGAGTCTCCGGCCATGGTGGCCTGGGCCCTCCCACATCAGTCACTAATAAAGAAAATGATCTACAGGCCTGCAGACAGCCTGATCTGTTGGAGGCAGCTGACATAAAATCATCTAGCACAATCAACCCCTTGTAAGCTTGACACACAACACTTTTTAAATCATAACCTTTCCTTTTTGTTGTTGTTGTTGTTGTTGGTTCATGCTCAAGATCTCAGATTAATGAATATCACAAACGTAAAACAGTCCCACAGTTCTTACTGATTCAAACACTTTAAAAGTTCAGTCTTTGTAAAAATACAAAGTCTCTTTTAAAATCCCCAATCTCAGGCATTCCCTGGGAGCCCACAGGGCCACTCTGGCTAGGGAAGCAGGTAGACTAACTGCAGATCTTCACCTCTCCCTGCATTCCTCTATGTCCAATCCCCCAGTCTCACCCCCAGCTCTGTAGCAGACCTTCTGCTGTGGCCTCTCCTCACTCTCTCCCCCAGTCCCAGGGGACTAAGAAGATCCTGGTAGAACACCCTGCTTTCCTCCCCCCAGGGGCCCCTCAGCTTTTCCCCTAGCCCATCCCCATTCCTCAGTCTCGGCTCTTGATACCTAGAAATGCATTTTACCTGGAACCCCCAGTCTCCCACTATCAGTGTGTAAGAATTAATGTGTCCATCCCTCTCTCTTCTGATTAGTTTTGGTTTGAAGTCTATTTTGTCAGATATTAGAATGGCTACCCCAGCTTGCTTCTTAGGTCCATTTACTTGAAATAATCTCAGTGTAAAAGGGTACTACATACTCAAAGGAAAAATCTGCCAAGAAGACATTGTAATTCTTAGCATCTATGCTCCAAACACTACTACAGCTTAAATCACATATTGACTCTCACACACTGACAGTGGGAGACTTCAGTACCTGACTCTCACCAATATCATCCAGACAAAACCAAGTAGAAATGCTAGTGCTAACAGACATCATAAACCAAATGGAGCTAACGAATATTTACAGCACATTTCACCCAAACACAAAGAATATACCTTCTTCTCAGCATTTCACGGAACTTTATCCAAAACCGACCACATATTCAGACACAAAGCAAGTCTCAACAGATAGAAGGAAACTGAAATAACACCCTGCATCCCATGTGACCACCGTGGATTAGAGCTGGGTGTCAGAAACAACAGAACACTTACAAATGTATGGAAACCGAAAAACTCTCTTCTGAATAAAAAAAAAAAAAAATGGGTCAAGACAGAAATTAAAAAAGAAATGAAAGACTTTTTAGAATTGAATGAAAATGAATATACAGCACACCCAAACTTATGGGACACAGTGAAGGTGATTCTAAAAGGCAAGTTCACAGCACTAAGTGCCTACATTAAAAACAACAACAACAAACTGAAGAGATCTCATACCAGTAACTTAACAGCACACCCAAAAGCTCTAGAGTAAAAGGAAGAAATCACACTCAAAAGGAGTAGATGGCAAGAAACTACTCAGGGCTGAAATCAACAAACAAATACAAACAAACAAAACCCAATACAATGAATCAATGAAACAAAACGTTGGTTCTTTGATAAATCATTAGAATTGAAAAACCCTTATTCAAGTGAACTAAAGACAGAGGGAGAATATCCAAATTAACAAAATCAGAAATGAAAAGAGGGCCATAACAACAGGCACCAGGAAATCCAGAGAATCATAATGACACACTTTAAAAACCTGTACTCCACCAAGTTAAAAAATCTAAAAGAAATGGATAATTTCTTTTGATAAGTACCACTTACCAAAGTCAAGTCAAGTTCAGATAAGCAATTTAAACAGATCTAGAACCATTGGTGAAATAGGAGCAATCATTTAAAGTCTCCCAACCAAAAAAATAAAATAAAATAAAAATGCCCAGGGCCAGATGGTTTTAGTGCAGAATTCTACCAGACTTCCAAAGAAGAGTTAATGCCAATACTCCTCAATTACTTCACATTATAAGGTCATAGTTACCCTGATACCCATAACCACATAAAGACCCAAAGAAAGATAATTACAGACTAATTTCCTTTGTGAACACAGATGCAGAAAAAAAAATACTCAATAAAATACTTGCAAACCAAAATCCAAGAACACACCAAAAAGATTATGCACCATGATTGTGGGCTTCATCCCTGAGATGCAGGGATGGTTCAGCATATGTAAATCAATAAATGTAATCCACCAAATAAACAACTGAAAAAAAAGCCACATGCTTACTTCATCAGATGCATAAAAGACCTTTGACAAAATCTAACAGCCCTTCATGACAAAAGTCTTAGAGAGAGTAGGACACAAGGGACATTCCGCAACATAATAAAAGCAGTTGACAGCAAGCCCATAGCCAACATCAACCTTAAATGGAGAGAAACTCAAAGCAATTCCACTAAAATCAGGAATAAGAAAAAATGATCCACTCTCTCCATATCTATAGTACTTGAAGTCTTAGAGACACTTGCTCAACCATGTTCATTGCTGCTACATTCATAATAGCCAGAAACTGGAAACAACCTAGAAGTCCTTCAACAGATGATCAACAGATGAAAGAATAGAGAAAACGTGGTACATCTACACAATGGAGTGTTACTCAACCAATAAGGCAGCTGAAGGAGATGAAAGGGATACAAATTGGAAAGGAAGAAGTCAAAGTATCTTTATTTGCAGATAAAGTATACATAAGTTCCCTGAAAACTACCCTGGGGAACTCCAACAGCTGATAAACATTTTCAGCAAAGTAGCTGGATACAAATTAACTCACAAAAATCAGTAGTCCTCCTATATACAAATTTCAAATGGACTGAGGGAAAAAACAAAAACAGGGAAACACTCTTCTCAGTAGCCTCAAGGCAGCTAAAGTTAAGGACCAAATACTGTATCTTAGGGTAACTCTAACCAAGCAAGTGAAAGACTTTGTATTTAAAAACTTTGTCATTGAAGAGAACTGAAGACGGTATCAGAAGATGGAAAGTTCTCTCATGCTCATGGATCAATAGGATTAACACAGTAAAAATGGCAATCCTATCAAAAGCAATCTGCAGATTCGATGAAATCCCCATCAAAATCCCAACACAATTCTTCACAGATCTTGAAAGAACAATTTTCAGTTTCATATGGAAACAAAAATCTCAGCACAGCTAAAACAATTCTGCATAGTAAAAGAACTTTGGTGGGCATACTATCCGGATTTAAAATTGTACTACAGAGCTACAGTAATAAAAACAGCATGATATTGACATAAAAACAGATGTGTTGGTCGATGGAATCTAACTGAAGACCCTGATATAAACCCACATACCTATGGACACCTTAGTTTTGATAAAGAAGCCAGAAATACACATTGGAAAAAAGACAGCATTTTCAACAATTGGTGCTGGTCTAACTGGACGGCTGCATATAGAAGAATCATACTTATTATTCTGAACAAAACTCAACTTCAAATGGATCAAAGACCTCAACACAAAACCAGACACTGAGCCTGCTAGAAGGGAAATTGGGAATGGTCTCAAATGCACTGACACAGGAGAAGACTTTCTGAACAGAGACCTGATAGCACAGGCACTAAGATCAACAATTAATGAATAAGACCTCATGAAACTGAAACACTTCTGCATGGCAAAGGGCACTGTCATTCAGACAAAGCAGCAGCCAACAGAATAAGAAAATATTTTTACCAACTAAACATCTGACAGAGGGCTAATATCTAAAATATGTAAAGAATTAAAAAACTAGCTAACAAGAGAACAAATAACCCAGTTAAAAATGGGGTGCAGATCTAAATAGAGAATTCTCAAAAGAGGAAACTCAAATGGCTGAGAAATACTTAAAGAAACATTCAACATTCTTAGCCATCAGGGAAATGAAAATCAAAACTACTTTTGAGATTCCATCTTACACCTATCAGAATGGCTAAGATCAATAACATAAGTAACAGCTCAGGCTGGAGAGGATGTGGAGTAAGGGGAACACTCCTCTATTGCTGATGGTGTGCAAACTTGTACAGCCACTGTGGAAATCAAAGTGGCAGTTCCTCATGAAGTTGAAAGTAGATCTAACTCAAGATCCAGCTATACCATGCATGGGCATATTCCCAAAGGATGCTTCATTCCACCCCCAGAGACACTTGCTCAACCATGTTCATTGCTGCTATATTCATAATAGCCAGAAGTTGGAAACAACCTAGATATCCTTCAACAGATGAAAGAATAGAGAAAATGTGGTACATTTACACAATGGAGTGTTACTCAACCATTAAAAAAGGGAGAAGGAAAAAAATTCAAAGGTAAATGGATGGAACTAGAAAATCATCCTGAGTGAGGTAATCCAGAGAAATACAGTATGTATTCACTTATATGAGGATATCAGCTGTTAAGTCAATGATAAGCTACAAGCTCTAGAACCACAGAGGTTAGTCATAGAGTAAGGGACTGGGGAGGACCAATAGATTTCCCTAGGAAAGGGAAATAGAATAGTTACAGATGGATGGGGGGTTGGAACAGGAGGATCAAGTGTGAAGGAGCAGGGGGAAATGGGGATGAGGGAGGGAATATGGGGAAAGACAGCTGAAATTAAGGACCATTGAGGGGGGGTATGTAAACCAAATACAGTAGAAGCTTCCTAAAATACATATGTATAGAAGATGATCTAAATGGGGGAGACCGAGTCCCAACTATACATCTCTTGTCACCAAATGAAACTTCCAGTCCCAGGGTTGGCCAAGGGGTCCCCAAATGACCCAGGCTGTCACCAAGGCTATAGGTGGCTCTCCACAAACTGACAGCAAGTTCCTGTTGCTGAAGACAACACCCACACAACTCACTGAACATGGAGAAGTCGAGCTGGCGCCTACATGGAGCCTTCACCCCTATGTTCTAGAGTCTTTAGTACAGGAAGTACACACTACCAAAGGAGAAATGCAAACACCAACCCAGCCCCAAACCCTTTGCCCTACAATGGTGTCTTGCCAGCAAGATATGCTAGGGCAATGGTGGCACAAAGCTTGTAGTTAGTTATTAGAGTAACTAATTTTTGCTTTGACTCAAGGCCCACTCTACAAGATGGAACTCATACCGGACATTGCTTAGGTGACGGAGAACCCGAGAGCAGATAGCCCAGGGACCTAGGGCAAAACCAATTACTACCATTCAGGAAAAAAAAAAAAGTGCAATAAAATAACTTCTAATGACATTCTGCTGTACCCATAGATCAGGACCTTGCTCAGCCATCATCAGAGAAGCTTCCTCCTGCAGCAGAGACCCACAGCCAGACATGCAGAGAGAGAGACCTTGGAATATTCAGCCCTAAAAAGGGATGTCTCCATTAAATCCCTCCCCTCAGGGTTCAGAGAACCCTGCTGAAGAGGAAGTGGATAGAGTGTAGGAGCCAGAGAGGATGGGGAACAAGGATCAAGACCCTTTAAATCAACCTGAGCAAGCCTCACAAACTCCAGAGACTAGCAGCAAGCACAGGGCCTGCAGGGGTCAGTACCAGGTCCTCTGTGCTTGTATTATGGTTTTAAGTTTAGTGTTTTGTGGGATTCCCAAGTGTGAGAATGACTGGGTCTCTGATTCTCGTGCCTCCTCTTGGGCTCTTTTCCTTCTGTGTTTGTTTGTTTTGTCCAATTCTGATTTATTAGTTTTATATTAATTATTATATTATATTATATTATATTATATTATATTATATTATATTATATTATATTACTATCCCTTAGAAGCCTGTTTGTTTTCTAATGAGAGACATTAAGAGTGGATCCAGATGGGGGGTGGGGGATGGGGAGGAACTGAGAAGAGGAGAGAAAAGAGAAACTATAATCAGGATATATTAGGTGGGGAAAAAATCTATTTTCAATAAAAGATTATTAAATAAAATCCAAACTCTCTTTTAAAAATTCAAAGTCTCTTAATTGTGGGCCCCTATAAAATTAAATATAAGTTTAAAACTTCATTCCTTCAGCAGTACATTGAGCTCCATAGAGACAGCGCCGGGGCAAGCGAGAGCCGGACGGGCACTGGGCGACTCTGTGCCTTGTGGAGGAAAATCAACTAAACACGGGCAAAGGAGATCCTAAGAAGCCGAGAGGCAAAATGTCCTCATGTGCATTCTTGGTGCAAACTTGCCGGGAGGAACACAAGAAGAAGCACCCGGATGCTTCTGTCAACTTCTCAGAGTTCTCGAAGAAGTGCTCAGAAAGGTGGAAGACCATGTCTGCTAAAGAAAAGGGGAAATTTGAAGACACGGCAAAGGCTGACAAGGCTCGTTATGAAATGAAATGAAAACCTACATCCCCCGCAAAGGGGAGACCAAAAAGAAGTTCAAGGACCCCAATGCACCCAAGAGGCCTCCTTCGGCCTTCTTCTTGTTCTGTTCTGAGTATTGCCCCAAAATCAAAGGAGAGCACCCCAGCTTGTCCATCGGGGACGTTGTGAAGAAGCTGGGGGAGATGTAGATCAACATCGCTGGGGATGACAAGCAGCCCTGCGAGAAGAAGGCTGCCGAGCTGAAGGAGAAGTATGAGAAGGATATCGCTGCTACAGAGCTAAAGGAAAACCCCATGCCGCCAAGAAGGGGGTCATCAAGGCTGAAAAGAGCAAGAAAAAGAAGGAAGAGGAAGATGAGGAGGAGGATGAAGAGGGTGAGGACGAGGGAGAGGAGGAAGAGGACGAGGGAGAGGAGGAAGAAGAGGAAGACAAAGATGAAGAAGATGATGATGAATAAGTTGGTTCTATCGCAGCTTTTTTTTCTTGTCTATAAAGCATTTAACCCCCTGTACACAACTCACTCCTTTTAAAGAAAAGAATTGAAATGTAAGGCTGTGTCAGATTTGTTTTTAAACTGTACAGTGTCTTTTTTTGTATAGTGAACACACTACCGAATGTGTCTTTAGCTAGCCCTGTCCTGTGGTGTTTTCAATAGCTGCTAACCTCGCCTGGTCCAGTCTGGGGGCTGTAAACTGGCATGGAAATTTAAAGCAGGTTCTTGTTGGTGCACAGCACAAATTAGTTACATATGGGGACGGTAGGTTGTTTTTGTTTTTGTTTGTTTTGTTTTTTTGTTTGTTTTTGTTTTATTTTTTCATCAGTTGTCTCTGATGCAGCTTATATGAAGATAATTGTTGTTCTGTTAACTAAATACCACTCTGTAATTGAAAAAAAAAATTGCAGCTGTTTTGTTGACATTCTGAATACTTCTAAGTAAATACAATTTTTTTTTATTAAAAAAAAAAAAACAAAAAAAACCTTCATTCCTTCAAAAGAGAAGAACCAGGGCACAGTCACAATCTAAGCAAAACAAAACCAAACTCCAACAGTGTAAATAATTCAATGTCCAATATCTGAGATCCACTCACCATCTTCCGGGCTCCTCCAAGGGCCTTGGGTCCCTTTCTCCAGCTCCGCCCTCTGCAGCACACATGGCTTGTCCTCTAGGCTCCAGCTGGCTTCACTCCCCACTGCTGCTATTAGCGGTGGTCAACCGGTATTACTGGGATCTCCAAAAATGCCGGATCTTCTCTGGGTTGCACTTCACCAGTAGCCTCTCCCGGGTTCTCTTCATGGTGCAAAGCTTTTCTCCATGACCTCTTCGATCCCGGGGTTTCCACTGACACCCAGGCTGAACCTTCACCAATGGCCTTCCCAGCCTCTCACAGTGCCAGTCCTCAGCTGCTCTCTACAACCCCTTTATGCCTTCAAAACTAGTATTACCTGGGAGACTATTTCACTTAACCAAGTTTAGCTGCCACACAAGGTACAACCGTGGCCACCTCTGAACTTGCATGACTGACTCTGAGCAAACACTTCCCAGATTTCACTTCAGTGATGCTGGAATCTTTATTCACAGCTGATTCTTCAACTCCAGCTGGCCAGCATCCCTTGTTCCAGCAAAACAAAGGTTTTGCTTTCATGGTCCAGGTCTCTTGTTAATCATAGCTGATTTTTCAGCCCCAGCTGACCAGACGCCATAGATTTGTCACACAAATAGTCTGGTACAGTCTTTGCTTCCTTCTGAACCTTCACAAGCCAGGCCCCCATCGCCTACACTGCTTTCAACATTCTTACCTTCCAAGCTCTTACAGAACGGCCCCACTGACCCCTCAACCCTTAGTGCCTTTTCTACTCCAAAGTTCCAAGTGCTTCCACAATCCTCCCGAAAGCAATATGGTTAGGTCTGCCACAGCAATACCCCACTATCCTGGTGCCAACTTGTCTTAGTTAGGGTTACTATTGCTATGATGAAACACCATGACCAAAAGCAATTTGGGGAGGAAAGGGCTTATTTGGCTTACACATCCACATCACTGTTCATCACTGGACAGGAACTCAAACAGGGCAGGAACCTGGAGGCAGGAGCTGATGCAGAGGCCATGGAAGGGTGCTGCTTACTGGCTTGCTCCCTGTGGCTTGCTCGGCCTGCTTTCTGGTAGCACCCAGGAACACCAGCCCAGGGAATGTCCCCACCCATAATGGGCTGGGCCCTTCCCCGGACAATCACTAACTAGGAAAATGCTCTACAGGCTTGCCTACAGCCCCATTTTATGGAGGCATATTCTCAGTTTGGGTTCTCTCCTCTCAGATGACTCTAGCCTGTGTCAAGGTGGCATAAAATTAGCCAGTACAGACAGAAAGAACGACAGACAACAAACCCCGCCCTTATCTTCTTGGTTCCAGCCCCTACACTGAACTTAAAGGCTAAGAAGCCAGAGATAATTTCTACATAGAAGGACCTTACGGTGAGGTTGAGGCTCTTGCATGTCTGATCAAATTCTCTGAACAAGCCACAATCCTCTCTATCCTCTAATCTCCCTCTGGTTATTTCCTACTTTGGTAACTCCCAAGAGAAAAGCAACCTGAATACTAAGCAGGAGCAGGGAAGAGCACATCTGCCCTAACCTCTGCATGACCCCAATGCGCTGCGGTAGCTGGAGAGGCGAATTAAAGCGAGGAAGCCGAGGAAGCCGCTGGCGTCAGTCTCCATTGACGCCAGCAGGAAGGTGGAGCCCAGGAGCAGATTTGCGGTTGACAGTCATTCTCTCCTCCACCCCCCACCCCCCCAAGAAAGTCAGGGGAGGGCCAGGAAGCCAATCCTGCTGGGAAAATGTTTGCTCAACAGCTTTGCGTGAATTCTTAAAAATCATTGCAGTTTGCGGAAATGCGGTAGTGACGGGCTACAATACCTAGGAGGCAGAGCTTTGGAGTAGGATGCGTACACAGGTCATTTCTTGTCTCCATTGCCCCCCACATTCCAGATGGGCTCCCAGCATGGACTAGTCAGTAACTTCGAGGGAGGTCATTCTCCAAGTCAAGGGAAATGTATGAGGGACCTGTTTAACACAGTCTATGTATCTTCCTGTATCTGTAGTCTGTGCTGATATGTAACAGAGTATCTGAGACTTGGAAACTTGTGGGTACATTTTTAAAAATAATATCAATTAAAAAAAACACATCGGGGTAAACATCTCTAAACATCCATTTTTAAATTGCTTCATAAGTTTCTTTTACAGTTATTGCTGGAGAGATAGCTCAGTATTCATTTTTTCATTCAGTATTTCATTGTATCCAGGTGACATATGAACAATTCTCCAGAATAAAAATTGCAAAAGAAAGAAATCCATTTGAGAGCCTGAGAAGGCAGAGGGTAAACTTGCCTGACAATCTACATTCAATTAGCACAACCCACATAGTGGAAGGAAGAACTGATCCCTGCAGGCTGTCCCCCTCCCCCCTCCCCCCTGTAGTGGGTAGCCATCCCAGCCTTGGCCTGGAAGTTCCAACCCCCTTTGAGGCTTCGGTAATGGTCACGCCCACAAGGCGGGGCTGAGGGAAGAAGCTGAAGACCCAGGATCGAGAGGAGAGGCTTCTCTTGGTTCTGGGACCCTGGACGCTGGAGGTAGACCGAGCAAAGTTCTCCAGAGAACACCGCCGGACTGCACCATACCTTTGCCAGACCCTGCAACCTATCCCTTCATTTGTAAGTTACCCCACAAAAATAAACCTCCCTTTTAACTACATGGAGTGGCCTTAATAATTTCACCAATACCCCCCCAAGGGGGGGTGCTCTGTAGCTGTGTGCACTCATGCACACAAACACATGGATAAATGGAAAAAAGAATAAAATCAAATGGCAGTTAATAGCCAGCATGGTGGTGTACGCCTTTAATCCCAGCACTCAGGAGGCAGAGGCAGGCAGAGCTCTGAGTTTAAGACCAGCCTGGTCCCTACAGCAAGTTCCAGGACAGCTAGGGTTTTACAGAAAACCCTGTCTCAAACAAACAAACAAAGGCAGTTAATGTCTCATTTGTAGTTGAAAAAGTCCCCTTTAACTGAAAGAAACCCACTAAGTATGTTCATTTCTTCCCGCCACAGACCTCTGATGTAGGAAGGAGCTGAGTTCAGGCTTTGGTACCCATGACACTGTCAGAGGGCTTCTGGAGTAAGGGTTAGGGACATCTGTGGCCACATATCATGTACAAGTGTAGGAACTTGGTTGTTGCTGTTACCCAGGGCAGAAAAACACAATGCCGCTGTTGTGGATATCGCTCTGTGTAAATAAAGTTCTGATTGGCCAGTGGTCAGGCAGGAAGTATAGGCGGGACAAGAGAGAAGAGAATTCTGGGAAGTAGAAGGTTGGGGAGAGACACCGCCAGCCGCCGCCATGAGAAGCAACATGTAAAGCACTGGTAAGCCACAAGCCATGTGGCAAAGTATAGATAAACAGAAATGTGTTAATTTAAGATAGAAAAAGTAGATAACAAGAAGCCTGCCTCAGCCATATAGTTTGTAAACAATGTAAGTTTCTATGTGCTTTCTTGGTTGGGTCTGAGCGACTGTGGGACTGGCGGGTAAGAGAGATTTGTCCTGACTTGGCCAGGCAGGAAAACTCTAACTACAAATGGCGCCCATCGTGGGGCAAGAGTTTCCACCTAAAACCTGAGAAAAAAGATTCTAAGACGGAGCTAAAAACAGCTTCCTAGTTGTCTCCCTCAAGTTAGTGGCAGCCTGCCGGTTTGAGCTACTATGGCGGGTTTCTGGCTTGTGCGTCTGACCTGTAATGTGGCGGGAATAAGGAGTCTACAAGCAACACTTTGCTCTGCTGCATGGTGGATTTAGCCTTTGCTAGTTAAAAAAAAAAAAAAAAAAAAAAAAAAAAAAAAGGGTTTCTAGGCTATGCACTGCTTTGATAGAACTGCTTCTGATAGTTGATGGTACACATGGCTCCAGACCCAGAGCTGGCAGTAAACTGTACCGCCGCCATGTTGGGAAACAGAGGTGGGCAGAGCCAGCAGCCACAGCAGCGTTTCAGTCTTACAAAGATGGATATTACACAGAGAATCTGGTTTATGTTGTCTTTGGGATTTTTAACTACAAAAAAAGATTTGATCATAAAAGCTGTTGAGTTAAACAAGTATGTAAATTTTAAAGGTACCTTGACTTCAAAATTTGGATATAAGGATATGTTGCTTTAGAAAGGAGTCTCTGCTTTTGTTTCCACAGAAAACCAGAGGCTATGGATTTGTTCCAGATTAAGATACATCAGGTTTGATCAGCCAAGACCACCTAAAAGGTCTCCAATGACACCATGGCCCAGATGATCTGACATCCAAAATGATTTCAAGGCAACTGGCTCAGAGGTTCACCCTAATGGACTACTCCATAATCCTAAAATTTTCTTTATGTCCCCATAAGATACAGCGCCCCCCTCCAGCAGGAAGTAGTAAGAGAAACTACGCCCACATTCCCAAAATTATCAAACTGGCTTTGGAGATGGAATTGGCTCACTCCTTCTCTAAACCCAGACATATTGCTAAAAGAAACGGTTAAGAGATTCTTGTGTCCCAAATCAGAAGAGCCCTCTGGTGTGGGACAGAAAAAAAAACAATATTTTTCTTTAAAATAGATTGATTATAAACATGATCTCTTTCTAAAGAAGAAAAGGGGATATGATATAGATATAATAGGACAAAAGGGTAGTTTAATGAACTTACTTCTAAAGAGCAACAACTTGTTTAAAATGTTTTACATTGGTTTAGATTTTAGTCTATTGATACAAACTTAAAGTTAATTTTGTTATACTGTGTGCATATTTCTACTCATGTTTAAGGTATTATGTTTATACAGTTCATTTTAAATTGAAATGGATAATTAAAAATAGATTAATAATTAGTCATCTATGATGATCATACTCGTAGCCATGTTAGTTAAGTCTTCTAGGTATACATAGAGATATTTCAGATAGATAGGTAATCTTCAAATACTTCAAAGACCTACAGAATATGACATTTAAAATACTTTTAAAATTTAGACTTTCTGGACAGTGAGACATGTCTTCTCCTGGCAACACCAATTTACTTCAGAGAGGAGGATGGACATTAAAAACACTTCATATGGAGTTTATCTTCACCTTGACAAAAATAGCCATTTGGGCAAGAAACTGTTCTTGCCTGGACTGCTCGATCAACTGGACATGCAGGACCCATAGAAAGATGACCATTGAACTTTGCTTGACAAAATGGTCCTCAGACTCCTGCTTCACAGAGGAAACTGACAGACATTCTACAGGACACTGAGAGAAGTGACCGAGAGACTCTAGCCCTGTGGGCTAAAGACAAATGCCCCGACTTTACAAAGGAACATTAGGTGACTGTCCAGGCTGTCAGCTGTCTCTGTCTACCCTACAAGACTCCCGAAAGTTGCTTGCATCTTTCTCCCGGTTCTCAAGTAATATTATATCCTTCTGAGGTCTTTGATGTGGTTAAAGACTAGATAGTTATAATTTCCTCAATTATGATAAACGTTAAGTTAGATATAAAACCTTAGACTCACAAATGTAAGATAGATAGGATATCTTCTTTAATAGTGTAACTATAATTCTTGCTTGATAATTGTTTTGTTATATGTAATTATACTATATAAAAGTTAAAACCTTCCTTAAAAAAAAAAAGAAAAGGGGAAGTGCTGTGGATATCACTCTGTGTAAATAAAGTTCTGATTGGCCAGTGGTCAGGCAGGAAGTATAGGCGGGACAAGAGAGAAGAGAATTCTGGGAAGTAGAAGGTTGGGGGAGAGACACCGCCAGCCGCCGCCATGAGAAGCAACATGTAAAGCACTGGTAAGCCACAAGCCATGTGGCAAAGTATAGATAAACAGAAATGTGTTAATTTAAGATAGAAAAAGTAGATAACAAGAAGCCTGCCTCAGCCATACAGTTTGTAAACAATGTAAGTTTCTATGTGCTTTCTTGGTTGGGTCTGAGCGACTGTGGGACTGGCGGGTAAGAGAGATTTGTCCTGACTTGGCCAGGCAGGAAAACTCTAACTACAGGCCGCCCTGGTGGTTAACCTCAGTGGCTCTGCATTGTGAGGAGGGCTGAGTTCACAGCTTAGACTATGTGAAGTCAACCATACCCTCCACACTGGTCTGGTGCTGCCACCCGGACAAGGACACAGCCTGCCCCTCCCACTGGGGACTGGCTGAAAAGAAATCACATCCAGACAGAAGGCAGGGGATTTGAGAAGTGTAGTTTCTAGGGTTTTCATTCCTGTGAATGTTCCATAGCCTCTTAGGAGGTGGACTTGAAGGCTGGTCGCCAACACCTCTCTCTGCCTCAGCAAAGGAAAGAGCCACAAATGTTTGTCTCATTGGAAAGAAAATCAGGCAATTTTACAGCTGTCAACTCTTGTGAATGAGAACTTTGTGGCTACTTCCCAACATGTAGCAGTTTCCAAAATGAATTAGAATTCTGACTTTCAATTAATCGGTTAATTTTAGTTTTTGAAACAAGGTGTTACTTTGTAGCCCAGGGTGGCCTAGAACTCACTTTGTAGCCCAGACTTGCCTCAAAGTCTTAGAGATCCTCCTGGCTGCGCCTCCAAAGAACTGAAACTACAGGTGTGAGCCACAGCATCCAGCTAAAGTCCTTTAACCAAATCAGTCTCACTGATGATATCCTGAAACATTTAATCGGCAGAATACGATGTCCAGAGGAAACGGGACTATTAACAAGCAAAGTGGCCTGCGAGGTGTAAATGGACATTGGCAATTTGTGCTGGCTAGTCTCTATTTCAACTTGACATAAGCTAGAGGAGTGAACCTCAACTGAGAAAATGCCTCCAAAAGATCAGGCCATCAGCAAGCCTGTAAGGCATTTTCTTAAATAGTGATTGATGGGGGAGGGCCCAGCCTGTTATAGATGGTGCCACCCTGGGCTGATGATCCTGGGTCTATAAGAAAGCAGACCAAGCAAGCCAGGGGAGCAAGCCAGTATGCAGCATGCCTCCATGGTCTCTGCATCAGTTCCTGCCCTGTTTGAGTTCCTGCCTGACTGGAAGTATAAGCCAAATAAAGCTTTCCTCTGCAAGGTTTTTTTTTTTTTTTGGGGGGGGGTGTGATAGTGTTTCAATCACAGCAATAGAAACCCTAACAGAGTCACATTCCTTCTCTCAATTGCCACCTCAAATATTCCAGGGAATTTCTTCTTCTCCTGCTAGAAACTAAAGGTGGTTGACACAGCTTTCTCAGGAAATGCCAAACAATCTTTAGTTTTTAAAAAGTCCAGTGTAGGGATGGAAAGATGTCTCAGTGGTTAAGTGTTTGCTGGGCAATCATGAGGTCCACAGTTCCAGATCCTAGAACCCTATCCCATGCATGCCAATTACCTCAACTTTGAGGGGTGCAGAGACATGAGGATTGTTAAGAATTGATGTCTACCAGACAAGCCAAAAAAAAAAAAAAAAATGTGAGCCCCAGGTTCAGGGAGAGACACTGCCTCAAAAGAAAAGGGTGGACAGAGGCAAAAGATACATGATGGCTTCTGACCTCCACATTCAAGCAAAGGCTCAAATACACACCCCCACACACACAATAATAATAATCTTTTTTAAACCCAGCCCAGTGTATATCACATTAAAATGACAAACCTCATCTTAGGGAATGTCTCCCCTTGCCATTTTAGACAGTCACAGCCTGAGCTGTGGGTCTGGAGCACCAGAGGACACAGTCAAGCTGACTTACTGGGCTCCTCAGATGCACCCTTCTGTGGAACGAGATAAGAGAGCTCTTTCGATTTCTCACCAGTATCCCCACAAACAAGCTATAATGAGAAATTCTTCCCTAGATCTGGATAAAATTTACGGCTTTCCCAGACTCTCCTGGGTCTTATCATATTTAGTCTTATCATTACTTTTAAAATAGTCTTTTTTTTTTCCCCCTAGGTAGTAGCAAGTCTTATCTAGGGTCAGATAGAAACTTCAAATGTCATTTTATTGAAAACTTCCCACCTCCTCCAGCTGAGAAGTCTGCGTCGGCAGGAGGGTCATATCCAGCATCATTCTGTCCCTCGAAACCCCGCCCCACTTACTAGTGTGGTATTGTACTAGGGAAGCAGAGGCCAGGCCTGTGTTATGGAGCCTGACGCTGGGGCAGTGGCTAATCCTGGATGTTGCTTCTTTTCTTGTAGAGCTTTCTTGTGGCACTCAAGACCTTCTCAGGACACTGGGGCTTCTCCCCATGCTATCAAGGGTCTTTTCTCATGGGGCACTAGGATTTCTGCCCAGCTGCTCTAGCTTCCAGCAACCCTCCTACTTCTCCGGGGGCATGCACCCTCTGAGCATTCCCTTTGGCTAGTTTGGAAGGATTTCCTTTAGAGAAGCTCAGTCTTTCAATTATCAGCAGGCCTCCGGCTGACTGAATGAGCCGCACCTGTGTTAGGGTCTCACCTCTCTCAGGAGGGCAAAGAGCTGTACTCGGACTGCTGATCCAGTGCTAAAGCCAAGTTCAGGATAGATCCTGTCTCCTGCCTCCCTTGGCCACTCTCAGGGCAAACAACAGTAGTATGGGGGTTGCAGCTAGGGGATGGGGGTGGCATTAGCTGCTGCGGCAGCCATGAGCCTGGAGGTGGTAAAGAAGACATGAACATCCTACTTAAGATTTCAAGAATTCTGAAGATGAGTTTTGATATGAAACTTAATTATGTGCAGCTTTGTGAACAATAGGTTAATCGTTGATTATTAAAGAGCTTTGTGAGGCTGCTGATGACATGGCAGGCTGATTTTTGGGAGTCCTGATGAGACATGACAAGTAGTGTAGTCAAGAGAGTGCTTATTGGGAGCTGGGGAGATGGCTCAGTGGTTAGGAGCACTGGCTGCTCTTCCTAGGATCTGGGTTCGATTCCCAGTACCCACACAGCAGCTCACAACCATCTGTAATTCCAGTTCTGGAAGACCCAACACCTTCTCCAGGCCTCCTTGGGTACCAGGTAGGCATATGGTGCTCAGATATTCTTACAAGCAAAACATCCATATACATAAAAAAAAAATAGATAAAATAGTACTTACTGAACACAGTGGAGTGGAAACATTTGCTTTAAAAATACCTATCAGGCTATAGCTTCATAATCCAGTGGGAGGCAGCTTCCGGGGAGAAGTGTCAGGTGTGTTCCTGTGGCAGCATACATTTTTCATGGCCCGATACTACATTTTCATGGTACTGCTGTGTCCACATGTGTGTCCTTATTTACAGCTCTGGGAGCAGCTGCCCTCAAGCAGTCTGTCTTTCACGTATGCATGTCTGAAGTTAGTGGAACCCAGTTGTTGCACGAATCCTAAATGGTCTTATCATAAAAAACCCGGAGCCAGATATTGGGGTAATTGCTGAAAGATCAGAGAGACAAAAGAACAAGCCACTAGAGAAACTTCTCACCACTACCGAATCCTCAGGCCAAATGGAAGGTGAGATCTTGTCTCCATGAATCCTCAGACTGAAAGCCTCTGAGTCCTCAGCCGAAAGGGTCTAGTTCCTGTCTCCTCAGGCCTTACATGCCTTTCTCCACCCAGCCGGTTCACTTACTTCCTAGTGCTGGGATTAATGGTTTGTGTGATTCTCAAATTCTGGTAGCAAAGGCCTGAGATCTCAAATGCTGGGATTAAAGGTGTGTGACTCCCAAGTACTGGGATTAAAGGTGTGTGTTTAAGTCTGTTTCTCTCCTAGACTGAATCAATCTCATGTAGTCAGAGGTGGTTTTGAACTCACAGAGATCCAGACAAATCTCTGTCTCCTGAGTGCTAGTATTAAAGGTGTGTGCCACCACTGCCTGACCTCTGGCTAACTCTGTGGCTGGCTCTGTCCTCTGATCTTCAGACAAGCTTTATTTATTCGATTATAAATATATCACCATACCTAGTAGGGATATGTAGTAGTTATGGCTTGTAGACATTTCCACTATAAGCTTTAATTTTGAATTGAATATTTAAAAGGAAAAACAATGATATAATTATAATGCCATGCATCAATGGGAAAAATTCATTTTGGTGGTTAAATAAGAAAAAAGGCTGAAGCCATCCAAAAGTACCTTCACAGAAACACCCAGAGTATTTGTGTAAATGTCTAGGTACCTATGGGGATTTAAGTGAGAAATATCCATGTAGGTTCAAGCTTTTGAACACTTTGTCCCCAGTTGGTGGCGCTGTTTAGGGAAGTTATGGAACCTTTAGGGGGTGTGACCTTGCTGAAGGAAGTCATTGGGGGCTTTGGGAGTTCATAGCTGCACCCCAGTCCACTTCTTGCTCTCTCTGTTTCCTGTTTGTGGTTGAGATGTGATCTTAGCTTCTTGCTCCTTCTGCATGCCTTTCCTGCCATGATGGACACCTAGCCCTCTGGAACTGCAAGCTAAAATAAACTTTAAGTTGCCTTTGGTCATGGCATTTTGCTATAGTAACAGAAAAGTAAGTAATACAGCATCTGATGTCCCAGGTAAGTTTACATATTATATCAACCATCCTATGACTAAAATTAAACTAGTACCCTTTCATTGCAACACACACACACACACACACACACACACACACACACACACACACCTGGAACTCAGCAGCCTGCCAGCCTAGCCAAAGCAATGAGCTCCATGTTCAACGAACCTGGTCTCAAAAACTAAAGTGAAGGGCTGGAGAGTGGCTGAGTGGTTCAGAGCACTTGCTGCTCTTGCAGAGGACTTGGGTGCTGTTTCCAGCTCCCACATCATGGCTCACAACTATCTCTAGTTCTAGGGGATCTGACGCCCTCTTCTGGCCTCTCTGGGAACCATGCATGTGCATACATACATGCAGGCAAACATAAAAATAAATATTTTTTACAATAAAAAAAAAGACTGTGATAGAGAAAAATACACCTTGTTAAACTCTGGCTTTCATATACCCATGAACATAAATGTATACATATCTGCATGCACACATACATATACCATGCACATGTGTAAACATGTACAAAGATCCAAAACAGGTCCTCTGAAAGAACAGCAAGTGCTCTTAACTGCTAAGCCACCTCGCCAGCTTATAAACAGTTTTTCTTAAGTTAATAAAAAAAGTCTTTTAAAATTTTATGGCCTTTTGATAGAAGCAAAAGCCCACATGGATCAAGCAGGGAGGGAACACTATTGAATTCACAGATGGCCAGGAGGAAGATGACAGACACAGCCGGCAGGCCTGCTTTAGAGCTTCCTAATTAAATAGGTCCAGGGTTGGACAGTTCTTAGTGGCTTTATAGCTCCATTAATATTTCCACACCATAACTCCACCCTACCAAAATTCAGGTAGAACTGAATCTAGCCAGGCATGGTGGCCTATGGCTGTAAACCCCAGCATTTGGGAGTGAGTTCAAGGACAGTAATGGCTACTGAAACATTGCCTCCAAAGCAAAACCACAAACAGAGACTGAACTTGGGTCATTTTTTTGTTAGCTATTAGTTGTACAGAATAATGGGTTTCATTGTGGCATAGATAGACATTGCCTTGATCATGTCCATTGTTCCTATTACCCTGGCATGTGAACTTAGATCTTGAAGTATTCCTGGCTTTGCTGTTCAAGACTGTTCATAGTCAGGAAACCAAAATGCAACTCCAGATAAATCATTTGATTTGACGATACCAAACTTCATCTTCTAGACTCTCAGAACAGTGGATTTCCAGCCCTCAGGTCTCATGAAGAATATTTACAAATCATTTTGGTCACTGGTACTTTTTCCAGATTCATGCCAGCGCCCTGACAGTGTCAGGCACACAGAGGTGATCCACAAATGTTAATCAATTTCCCTTTGCTATATCAATTTCTGCCTGAGGCCCTTAACCTTCAAGAAGGAATTGCTTTCCCTCATTTGAAATACATAGAGAAGAATGGATTGTTCATCTCCAAATGATTGTGAAACCCAGTAAACTCTAGAATTCCCCTTCACTGAACAGCATTATGTAAGTCTGTTACTCACAGCCTAAGTCTTGGCAAGAACTATAACATGAATCTCCAGGGTTGTCCCAAGAACAGCGGGTCCCAGAAAGAGAAGAATGACCTGTGACAGGAACTGTGAGGGGAGCCTCACCTGCTCCCATGATTTATGGTCTCCCTTCCTTGGTAATGACTCCCACCATTTGGTCCAGGCCCACAAGGCACTTCAGCAGAGGGCTGGGAACCTGTCTTGGGCTCACATCACACACAGGCCCCACAAATCATCTTTGTTTCCTGCAAAGTTATCATCTGCCTAACTGTAGAAGATAGGTTTGCTCTATGGCCAGGAACCAGGGCTGCGTATAATAAAACCTAAGTTGAATCCAAGGGCAGCCAATGTCAAGGAATTCCAAACACTTTCCCAGGAATATAGGTTTGATGGAAAATGTCAGCTTTTGCAAGAAAAACATTTTCAGATTTGCGAATGACAATTTCTAATAAAACAGTGTGAAAATGTGTCAACTTGATACAACTCAGAGTTATTTGAGAAGAGAGAACCTCAATTTAGAAAATTCCCCACCAGACTGGCCTGTGGGCAAGCTTGTGGTACATTTTCTTTCTGTTTTTTAAAAATTTTTTTTATTTAAAAATTTTTCCATTTTACGTATCAACCACAGTTCCCCTCCCATCCCTCCTCCCATTCCCCGCCCCCGCCCACCCCCTATCCCCTCCTCCAAAAGGGTATGGCCTCCCATGGGGAGTCAACAAAACCTGGTACATTTAGTTGAGGCAGGATCAAGCCCCTCCCCCTGCATCAAGGCTGTGCAAGGTATCCCACCATAGGGAATGGGCTGCAAAAAGCCATTTCATGAACCAGGGACAGATCCTGATCCCACTGCCAGGTGCCCCACAAACAGACCAAGCTACACAACTGTCTCCCACATGTAGAGAGCCTAGTTTGGTCCCGTGTAGGCTCCACAGCTGTCGGTCTAGAGTTTGAGTTCCTACAAATTTAAATTTGGTTCAGTTGTCTCTGTACATTTCCCCATCAAGATCTTCACTACCCTTGCTCAGGTAACCCCTCTCCCCTCTCTTTGACTGGACTCCTGGAGCTCGGCATAGTGCTTGACTATGGATCTCTGCATCTGCTTCTATCAGTTACTAGATGAAGGCTCTATGATGACAGTTAGGGTAATCACCAATCTGATTACAGGGGAAGGGCCAGTTCAGGCACCCTCTCCACTATTGCTACTAGTCTTAGCTGGGTCAAACTTGTGGATTCCTGGGAATTTCCCTAGCACCATGTTTCTCCCTAACCCCATATATCTCCCTCTACCAAATCTCTCTTTCATTGCTCTCTCACTCCATCCCTCCCCCAGCTCAACCATCCTGTTCCCTCATGTTCTCATCCCCTCCCCTCTCCTGCCCCTCCAACCCCAGTTTACCCAGGACATCTCAGCTATTTCCCTTCCCAGGACAATCCATGTGTCCCTCTTAGGGTCCTCCTTGTTAGCTAGCTTCTCTGGAGCTGTGGGTTGTAGTCTGGTTATCCTTTGCTTTATATCTAGTATCCACTTATGAGTGAGTACATACTGTGTTTGTCTTTCTGAGTCTGGGTTACCTCACTCAGGATGGTATTTTCTAGTTCCATCCATTTGTCTGCAAATTTCATGATGTCGTTGTTTTTTTTACAGCTGAGTAGTACTCCATTGTGTAAATGTAGCTTGTGGTACATTTTCTTAATTAGTGGTTAATGTGGAAGTGCCCAGCCCATTGTGGGTGGTGCCATCCCTGGGCAGGTGGTCCTGAGGTGTGTAAGAAAGCAGGCTGTGCAAGGCTTAAAGAGCAAGCCAGTGAGCAGCACTCCCCCACGGCCTTGAATTCAGTGCCTGCCTCCAGGTTCCTTTCCTGCATGAGTTCCTGCCCTGACTCCCCACAGTGATGGATAATGGCCTAAGAGTTACAAGAAGAAATACACCCTTTCCTCCCCAAGTTCCTTGTGGACAGGGTGTTTTATCAATAGAAACCTAAGAGAAATGGCTATTGTAGGCCATTCTCTAGTCTGTCTAGAACAGAGACCACAATCAACTCTATCAAATACTCAACAAAATGTGAAGTTCAGATGAAATGATATCCAGCAATGTGACATGTGACCCCTGCATGGAAAAGATTGGGGACCTGGGGTAGAAGGTGGAGGTAGGAACTTGAGATGATGGGGGGAAAGAAGGGATGGGAAATGAGGTGGCCTTAGGCAAGTGACTCTCCAGCTCTTCTTATGAGTAGACAGGACAATGGGACAGTTGCTGGGCAGGTCCACTGAAATGGCACAGAGAACTCGTAAGCCCCGTGCCTGCCATACCACGCCACGAGCACACACAGAGGCATTTACATCAGATGGTACCTTTGGCCAAGACAGACTAAAGTTTTTCTTCCATTGCAAATGGAAAGGCTAGTAATATTTTGGGTTTTGGGTTTTGTTTTTTGAGACAGGGTTTCTCTGTAGTCCTGGTTGTCCTGGAACTCGCTCTGCAAACCAAGCTGGCCTCGAACTCAGAGATCCGCCTGCCTCTGCCTTCCAAGTGTAGGGATTAAAGACGTGCTTTACCACTGCCCGGCTAGTCAGGTGTATTAGTTGCTGGCAAGATGAGGTTGGATGAAGCTCATTTCTGACTGAAGAGTGCTCTGGGGGGCGGGAGGGGGGGTGCTGCCATGGACCAGGATCCAGGCAGGGTGAGTCTCTCTCCTCTCTGCTGCTTCTGGCCCATCTTCAGTCTTATCTCAGGACTCAGGTGAGAGCACCCAGGAATTCCTGATCTCCAGACAGGCTTCTTGGCATGCCCATCCAACCTTTGACAACTTTAGAGCGCTGTGCTTGCGTGGTTGTTTGCTTTTGCCCTTTGGTCTGTGAGATGTCACTCTATATGAGCACTTAGGTGGCCACATCTTAGCCGCCGGGAGGAAATGGCAAAGCGGCCAGGATAACTTACAACTGAGGTCAACTGCTCCACTAGAAGAGAAGGAGGGTTCAATGGCTTTTGTCCGTAAGTCCCTGTTGCCTCAAGACCTGGATTTATGTGCAGTGCAGAAGGGCTGCTGAAGTCAGCTTAGCACGTCAGGCATACTGGCTTATGTCTGGAATCCCAGCGCTCACGAGAGGACCAGTGAGGTTGAAGGGTCACAGTGAGTTGTCAGGCAGTCTGGGGCACCGAGTCAGGCCCCATCTCAAAACACAAAGCCGGACAGCACAATAGCAAGGTCCTCTCACTCACTCAATCGGCAAACGCACATCCATGCACACCTGGCCAGCTGCAGTTCCAGAAGGCCATTCCTTCTCATCTCCAGGATACCAGGGCGGGGAGGGGCCTCTCGTTTCTCTTCCAGCCCACAGAAGTCAGCACCCTGAGATCCTGAAGCTTTTCTTTCTTGAAATATATGTGTTCCTCAGATCCCTCCTGTGTCCCGAGCTAATGGAATGCGCTGAGGTGTGTGTCTCTGTGCACGTGTGCATGGACTCAGTACACACCCCCTCTGTCACTGCCTTGCATCGTTACAGATTGTACGGCCTACTCAGCCAACTGCATTTGGGTCTCCACCCTCCAACTCTTCCAAATCCCTCTAGTTGAGTATGGAATACAGACATTCTGATTTCCTTCTAATTCATCGCTGTTCGGATCTTAAGAGTCAATAAGGTGGACGTGTTCGTTCACTACAAAGGCAAAGTGGTCACAATTCAGTGTCATGTATGCAGTGGGCCCAGGGAGGTGGGGGAAGGGGGCGCTGGGCTGAGGATGTTGACAGAGAGAGTCATCAGGCCCAATCTGAGATGTTCCCCTGCCTTTAACGTTTGTCTCAGAGGATAAGCCAGTAGCTTCTCTCTGAGCTGGCCTGGTTTTACAGACGGATCTGACTGGCATCACAATACCCCTGCCCGTGCATACTGCCTCCAACAGGGATCTGTGCAGAAAGAAGCTGAGCTCACAAGGCCCTGGAAATGCCCAGCCATGTTTTCATCTGTCCTCCTTTCCTGTTTTCCACACACTCTTCATCACCGTGCTTTTTCCCTTCCAACCTCTGTTTCTATGAAAAGATTAATCTTTATGGTTCAGCTCTCTAAAAGAAAGCGCTGAGAGTGGGAGAGGCAGTGAGCAGGCACTTTCCCGAGCTGACTCCGGGTGCTGTGCTTTGGCTTTTTAATCTTGCCGCTGTCAAGCTCCATTAGGAGGCCTGAGCATCAGCCTCCTACCTTTGGGGCCTGGCCTTCCATCAGTCTTGGCAGAAAACAGAGGCGGCTGAGATTGGTATAGGAAAGAAGGATGGCTGTGTATTCCAAAGAACAGGGCTCTGACTCAACACCCCACTGGCCTGGTCCCCTTACACCTCACAGGAGGCCGCTGGTCCTCCCAGGGCTAAGTGGTGACAGCCTCTACTGGAAGCTGTCAGAATGCCATGTGCCAGCATGCAGTGGCTTAAAAACAGCCAGTGCCAGGGCTAGGTAATGGATTCCCTCTTTCTGCGAGCACAGGATGGTGCTAGAGGAGAGAATCCCCACCTAAGTGAATAAGCAAAGACACCAGATTAGGCAGAGGGGCAAGGGTGTCAGCTGTTCCTGCTGACTTGGCTTCTCGTCTAGACCCCTGGGTGGCTTGGCTGAGTCAAAAGTAACACTTGGACTCCAGCCTCAGAGGACCAGGACCGGCAATATGTCCCTCAGAAGGAAGAGGCCCTCTGCATGGCTCTCCTTCTACGCCTTTGATATACAGTAGACACCGGCATCGTAAAAGAAGCTGAAGGAGGTGCTTCTTTCTCTGGCTCAAGTTAGGACTTTGGTGTCGCCAGCAGAAAACATTAAGAGCTCAGCTATACAAGTTATTATGCTGGATCTAACGAGACTGTGTATGTATGTATGTGCATATGTATGTGTGTATATGTGTGCACATGTGTATATGTGTGCACAAGTGTATATGTGTGTATACATGTATGTGTGTACATGTGCATATGTATTTATGTGTGTGTACATATATATATGTGTGTATGTTTGTGTATATGTATGTGAATGTGTGTATATACATGCATATATATGTGTGTACATATATGTGTCTGCTTACATATATGCTGTATACTCTTAAAGCTCTTGATATTTTTGTTTGTAAAAAAGTCCTTACTTGTATAAAAGGGATTTAGTAAACTTTTTTTTATATGACAAAAAATGAAAGCAATGATTTTCATTCAGCCTTCTTGCTAGTCCATGCAGATGGCACTAGCTAGGGCAAGGCAGCACGTGTAGGAAAGTAGAGAGGGTCAGGAGCCTGCCTGGCCCTTAGTCTGAAGGCATTGTTGGAATAAATGCTTCATCTCTCAGAGAAGATGGAATCAAACCTCACATGCTTCTTTACCATGCTAGGTATTTATTGTGGAATACTCATTTTTGTTTTTTAATAATTTTGTTTAATTTGGAATTAAAATGAATTTGCAGCTGGGCGTTGGTGGCACACGCCTTTAATTCCAGCACTCAGGAGGCAGAGGCAGGCGGATCTCTGTGAGTTAAAGGCCAGTCTGGTCTCCAAAGCGAGTTCCAGGAAAGGTGCAAAGCTACACAGAGAAACCCTGTCTCAAAAAAAAAAAAAAAAAAAAAAAAGAATTTGCAAATGAGAAACTTAACTGTTCTCTTAGTTATGGATTCTGCCACTGTGAAGAGACACCATGACCATGGCAACTCTTATAAAGGAAAACATTTAATTGGGGCTGGCTTACAGTTTCAGAGGTTTAGTCCATTATCAGCATAGTGGGACACGGCAGCATGCTGAGACACATGGTGCTGGAGAAGGAGCTGAGAATCTACATCTGGATCAACAGGAAGCAGGAAGTGAACTGAGCCACTGGGCCTGGCTTGAGCTTCTGAGACCTCAAAGCCCATCCCCAGTGGCACACTTCCTCCAACAAAGCCACACCTCCCAATATTGCCAGGCCCTATGAGCCTATGGGGTCATTTTCACTAAAACTATCACACTTGTGGTACCTATTTGTTTTGGTGATACAAATATGGCATATTTCTTTTTTTAATGGTTGCGATTCTCTTTAGGCTAAAACAAAGACTTATTAAAAAGAAAAATGTTCACTGCAACAGAAAGCAAACTAAGACATCCTGTTTGCTACAACAATTGCTCAGTCATGAAGAAGTGAGGTGGGAGCTAAGCGGATGGCTTGTTCACGCAAGTGCACGTGCGTGTGCGTGTGTGCGAGTGCACACACGTTCTATTCTAGCACCAATGTAAGAAAATCCAGGCATGCTGGCATACATGGTAGCTGTAACCCAACACTGGGGAGGTGGAGACAAGAGGATCCCTGGGCTCTCTAGCATGACAGCCTGGCCAATTAGTGAGCCCCAGGGACTCCATGAGAGATCCTGTTCAAAAAAAAAAAAAAGAAAGAAAAGAAAAAACAGAAGTGGCCAGGCGGTGGTGGCGCATGCTTTTAGTCCCAGCACTCAGGAGGCAGAGGCAGGTAGATCTCTGTGAATTCGAGGCCAGCCTGGTCTCCAAAGTGAGTTCCAGGAAAGGTGCAAAGCTACACAGAGAAACCCTGTCTCAGGAAAAAAAAAAAAAAAAAAAAGACTCCTGAGGAAAAAAAAACACCTGAGGTTGGCTTTAGTGTGGTATGTGGTACATGAATTTTCACATGCAGGGCACTTTGTGTGTTGTTACCTGTGTGCATGTGGAGATATCCAAGGTTGATATCGGGCATCTCCCTCAATTGCTCCCCACCCTGTATCTTGAGGCAGGGTCTCTCGCTGAACCTGGAGCATGCCCATTCAGCTAGTTTGGCTACCCAGCTTGACCCTGCGATTCCTTATCTCAGAAGCTGCTGTGCCCACCAGCTTCTACTTGTGTTCTGGGGATCCTAAATCCAGTCCTCATGCTTGTATGGCAAGTGCCTTATCAGTTATGCTGTCTCCCCAGCCCCTCCCCCCCCAGTTCTTCTGTACAATTAACAAGACAAATATATTTTGTGTTGGAGGTTTGAAACAAACTAAGACAAATAACCTGGGCAGAGAGACACAACAAGATTTATGAGATATATGCCATAAAAACTATGGGGCCTGGGAGAACAAAGTCACTACCTGAGGGCTGGAGAAACACCTTGTGTGACAGGGAGCTCATCATTTCTGGCGTGAAAGCCTTAGAAAGCAAGGCTGAGCTAATTACAATGACCCAGGATTCTTCTCTAGATAGAGGTGATGCCAGTACCGAGAGTAACTGGGGAGAGAGCCCAAGGGGAACTCAGACAAAGTATCAGACAAGTATCAGACAAATGTACGTGTTACATTTTGACAGTGTTGTTGGACACAGTCTCACTCTGTGACTCAGACTGGCATGGTGTTTTCTATTTAGCTCAGGCTAGCCTTGACCCCAAGGTGATCCTCTGCAGCAGCCACCCAAGTGATGAGATGACAGGGTGAATCTGGCATGTGGGGGATTTTCAGCTACAATTGCCTTGTAGTGAGTGTCCATTGGGCAGAACTAACAATGCTGTGGACATAGCATGGAGACCAAGTGTTGCTTGTGCTAAGCATGGGCCCATCATGAGTCTCTCTCTCTCTCACGTAGTTGCCTAGTAGTGGAAAACAGTCTTTCTCTCTTGTGCCTGTTTTCCTACTTGCTAATACATTATGTAAGGTTGTGTCAGCCAAGGGCAAATAGCAAATCTTTGCAGAGGACAGATAGGATGTCCTTGATAACAAAGCAAGACCAAGATGCCCGCAACACCATTCTAGCTCTCTTCAGATCTTCTTGCACAATCTTGATGTCAACACTTTCCACTCTATTCCCAGGAGTAACACAGACGAATAATCCCAGTTCTCATGGACACAGAGAAGATCTCAGACTTGTGAATTAGTTGCTAAAAGGAGATTGTACTGAGAAATATAAATATGTTAATGACTTGTCTGTTTCAGGTAGCTAAAAATAGTCCAAAGGTTAGCTAATTTCGTTTCTTTAAATAATTCTCCTTTAATTTACAGTGTTACAACAGTCACAGGACCCAAGTACACAGCTTATAAATCTGAATTTGAGAGTGCTCCCCAGTCATTTCCTGAGTGACCTGTAGCTCTCTTACGACTTTCTGCTCAAGAATTGATTTATCCTTAAATACCTTCTGGTGCCCCATGCCAAATGGAAATTGAAGGTCAACTACTTCGTATGGAAGCAGACACTTGGTGTTGGACGATGCTTTATTAAATCTGGACCGCGATGCTACACAGCCACATAGTGCCACACACTTTTTAGCCTGTGTGGAAGTACCTGGAACTTTGGGCTGGAAAAAGCTAGTGAGTGCTAAGAGAAGGAATTGTTGTGGGAATTTGGAAGACAAGATGCTGACAGCAAGCTAGTAAGGAGCCTTCCTCCACGGCGTCTGCTTCAGTTCCTGCCTCCAGGTTACTGCCTTGTGTTCCTGGCTTAGCTTCCCCTGATGATGGACTGTGGCCTGTAAGTGAAATAAATCCTTTCCTCTTCAAATTGCTTTCAGACACAGTGTGTTATCCAAGTGATAGAGAGCAAACTAAGACATCCTAAGAGCTAACTGCTATAACAATTAGTTCAGTCATGAAAAGGTAAGCCAGGAGGTTGAGAGGATGGTTTGTTCAGTAAAGTGCTCAACACACACACACACACACACACACGCACACGCACACGCACACGCATGCACGCACGCATGTATGCGCGCACATACACACACACACACACACACACGCATGCACGCACGCACGCACGCACATGCACGCACGCACGCACGCACATGCGTGCACAAGTTTTACCCCTAGACTAATGTAAGAAAATCCAGGCATGCTACCACACATGATAGCTGTAATCCAGCGCTGGGAGGTTGAGACAGGAGAATCCCTGGGGTTCACTCGTCAGCCTGGTCTACTTAGGGAGCCCGGGGACTGAGTGAGAGATCCTGTTCCAAAAAAATGAAGCAAATGACTCCTGAGAAAAACACCTGAGTTTGGCCCCAGGTCTCTCTCTCTCTCTCTCTCTCTCTCTCTCTCTCTCTCTCTCTCTCTCTCTCTCTCTCTCACTCACACACACACACACACACACACACACACACACACACACACCCCACAATTTTAAAAATGTAAGGCAGACTAAAAAGACAAGAAAACTTAAGGGCACAT
The DNA here is from genome assembly GCF_903995425.1 of Onychomys torridus. Lineage (NCBI taxonomy): Eukaryota > Metazoa > Chordata > Mammalia > Rodentia > Cricetidae > Onychomys > Onychomys torridus. The sequence goes on from NC_050453.1 coordinate 38,403,224, forward strand.
GAGAAGGAAAAGAAACCATTCACTCTGGAATTGAGAATTAATTTTCTCTCTCTCCTGGTGTGTGTGTTACCTGCACTGTGGTGGGCTATGCACTGCTTTGATAGAACTGCTTCTGATAGTTGATGGTACACATAGGTCCAGACCCAAAGCTGGCGGTAAACTGTACCACCGCCATGTTGGGAAACTGACAGGGGCGGAGCCAGCAGCCACAGCGCTGTTTCAGTCTTAGAAATGCTGCAGTTTAAAGCAATTGATTCACAATAAGACAAATTCAGATGGAACAAGACTTTAAATGCTTTACAATGTGTGTAAAAATGTACGAAGGCTTAAAAGAGAGAGAAAAAGGAATATATACAGTTATATAAACAAATAGTTTTTAAAAATAAAGTCTTTAAAAAGACAGTAAAGGTAGTATAAAAAATAAGCCACGTAAAGATGGATATTACACAGAGAATCTGGATTGTGTTGTCTTTGGGGTTTTTAACTGAAGAGAGATATTTGATTGTAAAGGCAGTGGAGTTAAGCCAATATGTATATTTTAAAAACACCTTGACTTCAAAATTTGGATCTAAGGATATGTTGCTTTGGAAAGGAGGCTCTGCTTTTGTTTCCACAGAAAGCCAGAGGCTATGGATTTGTTCCAGATTAAGATACATCAAATTTGACCAGCCAAGACCACCTGAAAGGTCTCCAATGACACCATGGCCCAGATGATCCAACATCCAAAATGGTTTCTCTTTCTCCCTCCTGAGAGGCTATCACTCACATCTTAGGTTGCTTTCTCTTCCTAAACCTCCCTTCCTTCCTTCCTTCCTTCCTTCCTTCCTTCCTTCCTTCCTTCCTTCCTTCCTTTCTTTCTTTCTTTCTTTCTTTCTTTCAACACCTGCATTGAAGCCTGAGCAGTGTGCTCACTCATTCTCTCTCTCTCTCTCTCTCTCTCTCTCTCTCTCTCTCTCTCTCTCTCTCTCTCTCTCTCTCATTCTAATAAACCCATTGACTCTTTGTTTTGCTCTGACTCACCCTGGAATTTGTTCCTGTGCCTCCAGAGTCAAGGACCCAACTTCACCTGAATGGAGGTCCCTAAGGAAGGGACCTCAGGCTGTTGGTGGAGGTGCTGGGCTGTATCTCCCTACTGCTGCTGACCAAAGTGCTTCATGCTGGTCACAGTTTTCAGAACAGCCTTCTTTAGTGAGCAGTGTTTGTGTACACACACACACACACACACACACACACACACACACTCCAGCAGCAGCTCTGCTGGTTGTAAATGATTCTTTAGTCTTGGTCATCTGCTGATTGCAGGTAAGAAGAGCCACAGGAAAGGATCTGAACAGAGACCTACAGTGTAAAGGACACCTGACTAGTCACAGGAACGTGAAGCTCATGCTGTGGGGTCAGGGACCTGGGCAAGTCTTAGTATGCAATAAATGGTAGCTTTACAAACTACTCACCATGTGTAACCTGCAGGACTAAGCTCTATATCAGCACAGCCTAAGAGCTAAGGTGTAATTCTTTCCCAGTTTCCAGCTGAGGAACAAAAGAAAATGTGAAACTAACATTGGGGGTGGGGCTGGGGTGAGGTGGGACAGTGATCCTCACACTAAGCCTCCTGAGTGCTCAGCTGAATTCACAGCTGAGTACATTTAAATACCATATGAACTTCAGACCTTCTGAATCATTGCCTCCCTAGTCTTTAAGTCACTTCTTGCCTCTTCCGAGACTCCCAATTCAAGGCCAGGTGAGGGAAAGCCTTGAGGCAGGAAAGTAAGGTGGAGGAGGAGGAAAATGGGTTTTGGGATCTGAACTCAGGTCCTCTGGAAGAGGCACAAGAGCTCTCAGCCACTGAGCCACCGCTCCAGTCCAATAAAGCTTTACAACTTAGGATATGAAAGAAGTTGACAAAAAGGAAGGCTAAAACAGCTTCCCACCCCACCCCCACCTACCAACTAAACCCAGCCTCCACCCAGCCCCAGAGAATCCAAAGATGTCCTGTAGGTCATTAGGATGCTCCACCGCTGGGTGAAGATTTACGATACCAATGATGCATGTGACACATGCAGTTGTGTGTAGAGCTACACAGAACACACAGAGACACTTAGAGAAGTCCATGTTATGCCGATAAACCCCGAATCCCAGGGCTGGTGACAGAGATGCCCTGATCATCTGCATAAACATGTGCTAACCTTTTCCCCTGGGCTCCAGCCTCCTTCCTCCCTTGGAAGTTTGTCTCTCCTAAGAAACTGACACTGCTTCTGCTGTCTGCTTACATCCTTGTTGTGAGACACAAGCGCCTGGGACCCCTCTGGAGGTGCCCAGGGAATCCCAATAACTCTGATGGCAGCAACATGGCTCTATCGTTTCCAGGATTCTCAGAACTCCTTCAGCCTTCTCTCTATTTCTGCTCTGTTCTGCCTCTTTTTTTCTCTTTACATTTTCTCAAATGCATGTGGTATGCATGTGTATAGTGTGCTTGCCTATGTGTGGACACACATGTGGATGGTGCCTGTGGTGGCTTGAAAGACAATGGCCCCCAAAGGGAGTGACATTATAGGGAGATGTGACTTTGTTGTGGTAGGTGTGATTTTATTGGAGGAAGTGTGTCACTGTCAGGGAGGGGGGGCGCTTTGAGGTCTCCTATGCTCAAGCTACACCCCGTGTCTCAGTTCACTTCCTGTTGTCTGTAGATCAAGATATAGAACTCTCAGCTCCTTCTCCAGAACCATGTCTGCCTACATGCCAGCCTGTCCCACCATGGTGATAATGGAAGAAACCTCTGAAACTGTGAGCCACCCCCAATTACATGTTTTCCTTTATAAGAGTTGTGTGGTCGTGGTGTCTCTTCACAACAATAGAAACCCTAAGGCAGTGCACACATATGTACATGCATGTGAAGACCTGAGGCTGGTGATTGGAATCACCCTCAATTGTTTTTTTCACATTATTCATTGAGAAAGCATCTCCCATCACACACCTGTAAGGCTAGTCTTGCTCTCACTAGGCCTTGGAATTGGGATTTTTGTAAGATGTACCCAGTGATTTGAGGATCGGGAGTGTGCTGCTTCCACGCGAGTCTAAAGTTCATAGTGTGGTCACATTTACTCGGCTCTGAACCAGTGTGCTGGCTCAGGCTTGTAATACTGATTCTCAGTTTCCTCTGGGGGTCTCCTGCTTCTGTCTCCAAGGCTGGGGTTACAGGCAGGTGGCCACACTCACCAGACCTTTGCATGAGATTCTGGGAGCACTGGTCCTTATACTTCCACAGCAAGTATTTAACCTCTGAGCCATCTCCCTAGACTGGTCTGTTGCTTTTCTAACCCACGTGGAAACAGGTCCAAGGGTAGCTCTCTTCATCTATTCCCACACCCCCAAATTCACTCAAAGAATTTTTTTGATTTGAAAATTTTGCTCAAGATTTGGGAGAAGATTTCATGGAGGATGTGTGCCACCTCATCCTCTGTATGTCTGTGCCCGCTGTTACCTGCTCTCCAGCTTTGCATCTCACAGCCTGGTAGCAACAAAATCTCCTCTTATTTTGCAGAGAACAACTTTTTGGACTGGAGAGATAGCTCAGTAGTTTTGTGTGTGTGTGTGTGTGTGTGTGTGTGTGTGTGTGTGTGTGTATGTATGTGGTGTGTGTGTGGTGTGTGTGTGTGTGTATGTATGTGGTGTGTGTGTGGTGTGTGTGTGGTGTGTGTGTGGTGTGTGTGTTGTGGTGTGTGTGTGGGTGTGTGGGTGTGGTTTTTGTTTGTTTGGTTTGGTTTTTCAAGATAGAGTTTCTCTGTGTAGCCCTGGCTGTCCTGTCCTGGATCTCACTCTGTAGACCAGGCTGGCCTCAAACTTACAGAGATCTGCCTGCCTCTGCTTCCCAGGTGCTGGGATCAAAGGGATGTGCCGCCACCACCACCGGGCTGGATGCCTCCACTTTATAGGCAACATTTGGGTCCATTCTGAGTGCAGTGCAGAAGCAGGGTGAATAGCTGTCATCAAGTAGACACCACTCATTAGGCGCAGGCTGGTAAATAATCATCCCAAAGTAAAACACTTCCACCTCTTAAATGTATCAGAGTAGATGGGGAACAAATGAGCTCACAGGCATATTAAACCCTATCAGGAGGACCATGCCCAAGCGCTTACAGGACACACCAGACCCCCTCAGCAGGGCTCCATACAGAGAAGAACACAACAATGGCAGCTGCCCCACTGACCTGTCATGTGACCGCAGTGTGCATGGCATAGGACTGACAGCAGAGAATTCCTAATTTTCTGCAGGCCTTCTGCTCAGTTCAGCACCACTGGCACAGACTACTCAAACAGCCACTCGTCCATCTGTCTGTCTGTCCACCCGTCTGCACCATATCTGTATCTCATCCCTATTGCTTCCAGAGTCCTGGACCCCACCTCAGCACCTCAGCTCAACCCTGTAGTGGTTTGAGCCTGGAAGCTTCTCCAGTGGGATTGGTTAAGAGCTCATCTAACCACTGCAGCAACGATTTCCAGCTGTGGCAGCCCTCTGCTTCAGCCTCCAAGGAGGCTTCTTTGAACTCTCTGAGCTCAGCAGTGACCTCTTTATTGTTGCCATTCTGTGTGTGTATGTGCGCGTGTGTGTGCGTGCGTGTGCGTACACACTGATTATATTAATATTGTGTGATATGTAATGTGTAATCTGAGAGTTGATATTAGCAATTAAGATCGGAATAGAAGAACCTGCTTGCCAGTGGCCAGCTAACAAAGGAAACAGACTACTTGGCCAATTTCAGCCAACAAAGCTGGCACAGCTTGTAGTTTCTTATGTCTCAGTAAAATGACATTGTAGAAAGACAAATGTGTGCCATCCATGTTTCTGGCATAGCCTGCTCATGGCAGTCACCCCTTGCCCATCCCACTGTGAGAACAATTGGCACACTCACTGGCTCACCAAGCTAGACCTAGATGGGATCAATCCTTTGTTCTGTTACCGTGGCCCTGTCTGGGGTGCATAGAGGTTTGTCCAGGTTTTTCCAAGAAAAATAATTCAATGCCCTGATTTTAAAGAGGTAAGTCTGTGCATCTCTTGTTTACTAGCAAAACCCAGACTGATAGATCCTGTAATCAAGTATATCAATATTTCACAGTAAAATCATTAATATTAACATCAAGTAAGATAAAGATGTATGAGGCCTTGCTGTGGTTTCATTTTGCTTCCTAATCAGTGCGGCTCAGGGATTGTACTTGAATAGTGCATCTTTTTACAACTTTGACTTTCAGAGATTTTTGAAAGTTAAATTGTAGATAAAAGACTGTGAGCCTGCAAGGGAGAAGCCAGGGAGTTGGGTTTTTTAATCTGGCTCCCCTCTAGAGAAAGACTTGGTCTTAATCACCGGTTGTACAGTACTTGACATCTTTAGAGAGGAAAAGTTGAATCCTAGTTCTGATATCATGTGGTTTGACGGCCAGAAGGCAGAGCTGGGTAAATGCAAGAAAATAAATTACACCACACACACACACACACACACACACACACACACACACACACACACACACACTTTTCTTTATATCTGCCTGGGTCTGTCCAGGCTGTTGTAACAATATCACAGACTCAAGGGCTTATAAACAACAGAAACTCCCTTCCCACTGTTCTGTAGGCTAGGAACTCCTCAGTGGAGACACTGGAAGACTGTGTCCAGGGAGTCTGCTTTCTGGATCATAGAGGATGCCTTCTTTCTGTGTCTTCACTGGGAAGAAGGGTGAATGAACTCCCTGGGGACTCCATTATAAAGGTACTAATCCTGTTAGGAAGTGCCACCCTTAGGAAGCCCCTGCTCCTGATAGAGCCTCTTTAAGGTTGATTGTGACCTTTTACTGGGGGAAAGGGCATGAGCATTCAGCCCATGGCAATATTTCAGAATGCTTCCACAGATGCACCGTCTCAAATGAAAAGCTCTGCCCTCCCAATGCGCTTATAACATCAAACTATCTTGAAACAAACAAAAAAGATCTCAGTGGCTAACAGCATTTACTATCCAAAGGTGAGGACCTGAGTTTGGATAGGCAGCACCACAAACATAAAAAGCCCAGGCAGAGATGCACCTACCTGCATCTCCAGCATTTGTGGGCCAGTGAGAGGGCATTCATACAACACTAAGTGCACATATCAGAAAAATCTACAATTAGAAATTTAAGCATCTGTATAAAAGACTCAGAGAAGGTGAAACAAAATCAGCCCGAAGGAAGAAGGAAGAAAGGACAGGGCCTGGAGATGCAGGTCAGTTGGCCAAGAGCTTATCCAGCATGCATGGTCCCCAGACTCCAACATGGCCCCAGGTAGAGGCCTAGACCCCTGTTAGTCACATGGCTTTTGATAGTAAAAGGAGCCATGGACCTCAACACAGATCCTGGCTATGGCAGGGCCACTGACCCTGACATGGCTCTCGACATCAGCTTGGGCCCAGACAACACTATGGCCGTGGGTGGCAGCTCAGGCTACTCAGGTCCACATTGCCCCAACAGCAGCACATCCCTTGGACCCCAACATGGCCACAGGCGGTGACCCAGAAGTCAGGCATCATCTTGAATTTGCAATTTTCAAACATCCTGAAAAGGAGCATCCAGGCCCAGACAATTCTGCAGAAAAATTCTACCAGACATTTAAAGAATTAAATATCATATCTCTTCCAGAAATCAGTAGAGGAAGACATAAATCCCAATTCATTATAAGGAAGCAAGCTTTACCCACATACCAAAATAAAAGGCAGTAAAAGACACACATATACAATTACAGAACTAAATTGATTTTTAAAAATAGCTTAGCAAATTATCATCAGATAAAATGTAGTAAGACTTCAAGCTGGAGATAAAGCTCAGACTGCTAGCCTAGCTTTTGTGAAGCCCAGAGTCTCATCCTCAGGACCACATAAACCAGGTAAGGCAGCAGATTCCTGTAATCCCAGTACTCAAGAGGTAGAGGCAGAAGGATCATAAATTCAAAGCTCTCATCTATGCATCAAGTTTGAAGCCAGCTTGGGCTGCATGAAACTACATCTCAAAAACTAAAAAATAAAATAAGTGAATATAGAAAGACTCTAGTCCACAAATAAACCTTATTATTAACAACTAGAATATCTCCTGTATATAGAATAATCATAAAACTTGGCACAGTGGCACCCACATAGCCTATAATTGCACTTGAGAGACAGAAGCAGAGGTCAGGAGTTCAAGAGCAGCTTGGATTATATCAAGTCCTCTTTTAAAAATAAAGAAATAAAAATAATTATATCTGCACACACACACACACACACACACACACACACACACACACACACACATCAGGCATGGTGGTGCAGTCCTATAATCCTAGCGCTCAGGCTGAAGCATAAGGATTTCTATAAATTGGAGTCTAGCCTGGGCTACTTAGTGAGTACACACCTCCATAATAAGACCCTAGATTAAAAACACACTGGCGCACACCTTTAATCCCAGCACTCTGGAGGCAGAGCCAGGCAGATCTCTGTGAGTTTGAGGCCAGCCTGGTCTACAGAGTGAGATCCAGGACAGGCACCAAAAACTACACAGAGAAACCCTGTCTCCAAAAACCAAAAAAACCAAAAACTTTAATTCCAGCACTTGAGAGGCAGAGGCAGGAGGATTTTTTTTTTTTTTTTTTTTTTATGAGTTTGAGGCCAGTCTGGTCTACCAAGCAAGTTTCAGAATTGTTTAATTGTTCTATCATTGCAGACTGTTTGCAATTTGGGGCTACTACAAACGAAGTTGCCATAAACATTCACCGACTGGATTGTGCATGAACCCACTTTCCATATCTCCAGGATGGATGCCCAGCCATACCAGTGCTAGACGATGTGGTAGCTGGGTGCTTTATTTTAAGAGTCAGAAATTCTGTTTCCAAGAACAGCTACATCATTGTCCTCACTAGCAGTGTGGTTGATCTAGCCTCACCTTCTTCCATCATTTGATGAATGCTGATGAAACTATCACCCGAATCTAGGTAATACTCACACAATGCCCCAGAAAAAGTTCCCTTGTGCCTCTTCATCTTATGTGGGATTCTTAGATGTATCTTATGGTTGTTTGAATATTTAACACAGACTTACCTCAACAGAAATTTGTATGGGCAATATAGTATTGCTAACTATAGAGATTATGTTGTTGACTACTGATCTTGCATAATTGAAACTTTATACCTGGTTCTAGCAAGATGGCTCAGCAGTAAATAATGCTCTTGCAGAGGACCTGAGTTCAGTTCCTAGGACCCAGGACTGAAGCTTAGAACCATCTGTAACTCTAGTTCCAGTGTATCTGACAAGCTCTTCTGGCCTCTATTCACGTGGTGCACATAAACTCATACAGGAAAACACACACACACACACACACACACACACACACACACACACACAACACACACTTAAAAAATTTAATTAAAACCTCTGTACCCATTGGGCACTAGCACTCCATCTTCTAATCTTTCAGCTACTGGAAACTGTTCTAGTCACTGCTTGGTGAGTGGCTGTGTTGACTTCATGGCATTAGCTGGATCAGGCAGCTTGTATGGTTAATTTCACTTAGCATGATGTCCTCCTGGTTCATCCACCTTGTGCAAGGAACAGGATTTCCTTCTGCTGTGTACAGATCACATCCCTCTCTCCTCTCCTCTTCTCTTCTCTCCTCTCCTCTCCTCTGCTCTTCCTCCCCCCACCTTCTTGAAACAGGGTCTTAGATGTAGGCAGACTGGCATTGAACTTGAGATCTCTCTGCCTTACTGTCCCATGGGCTGAAGTTATAGGTGCACACCAGCTAATATATCATTTTTATCCATGCATCTGTTGGTAGGCATTTGGATTATTTTCATATCTAGGCTAAGATGGATAATGCTGAAATGAAGATGGGAGTGCAGCTATTTCTTCAAGATACTGATTTTAGTCTTTCACCCTCCTCCTCCTCCTCCTCTACCTCCCCCCTTTCTTTCTTTTTGTTGTTGTGGGGCCCCATCTTCTTCCTGGAGATTTCAGTTGATATTAGGCCTGGCCGTGATTTCCTGCAGAAAACTGATAAGAGACTCAAACACAAAGACATGTATATGCAGCTAATTGAAGTGGCTGGTGACCACTCATTAGAATAATACCTTCTAATATTTCTCTCAGAAACATGTGCTAGTTTACGATTTGTTTCTGAGGTTGGAGGGATGTTAATCTGAGTATTCCATTGTTGCAACAATTCTCGAACCCACAAGTTAATAGCTATGTTAGCCACATATGGTTTTAATTTTCCTCTCTGTCCTTCTGGACCTATACATTCAAGCCATCTTGCACTGTTTCACTTGAGATAATGTTCCAATTCCTAACAGTTGAATGTTTACCTCCTAAAGAGGCCAAGTTGGATACCAAAATTCTGGTGCAATTATGGTCACGTCAGCACCTGTATCTACCAGACCAGGCAACAAAACACCATTTATTTTTATTGTTAATTTTGGTCTTTGTTCGTTTATAGAAGTTTGCCAAAAATTTTTCTTTATGTTTTCTCCTGAATTTTCTGTTCTCTCTGTTTCATCATCCTGAGCAGCCTGGTTTATTCCAATAGGCATTTGGTTATTTAATTGCTCTGAGTAGGGTTTTCCTCTATGACTGCAGGAAAGGTCTGAACTGGATTCACAGTGGGGGCCTGCCTGAGGCCCCTCTGGGAGTTTCCCAAACACTGAAGCAAAGTATTACCTTGTCTTTCCCTTGTTGATCTATATTCATTGGTCCAGTGTTTTCCCTTACCACACCTTCTGCATACTCCAGAAGGAAGGGGCATTCTGTTGCCATTGTTCCTTGAAGAAACATTGTTTCTAGGAATGCCCTGTTTACAGTCCCTTTTCAAATGTCCTTGCTTTCCACATCCAAAACATCTGACATTCCTCAAACCTCTTGAAATTGCTTCTCCTACCCACATATTATCATGATCATGAGCCTCAACATTAACCGTGTCTCTAATCCAATCTTCCAAGGGTGCAGATCTTGCCTTTAATGGCCTGATTATTCTTTTGCATGCTGCATTTGCGTTCTCAAAAGCCAAAGATTTGATTATTATCTGGCTAGCTTCTGAATTCAGGACCATTCTCTTTACTGCTGAAGTCAGTCTTTGTAAGAAATCTGTGAAAGATTCTTTTGGGCTCTGTATAACCTTTGTAAATGACTCAGTTTTCTTTCCTGGTTCCTCAACTCTGTCTCATGCATTCAAGGATGTCATTTGACATAGAATTAGAGTTTGGATATCATATAAACATTGTTTTTGTATTGCAGCATATTGGCCTTCTCCAACAAGCTGATCCTGGAAGATTTGTATACCTTTATCCCTCCATTTTTTTTTTCTATGTTTTTAGCTTCCTCTTTGAACCACATTTGCCACTGCAGCTTTTGTCCAGGTTCCAGAACAGCATGTGCCATCTCTCGCCAGTCCTGTGGTATACTCCTATTATAAGTTAAATATAGGAGTTTAACATTTGCTTTACATATGGGGAATGCATGCCATAAGATACTATTGCCTCCTTAAACTTTTATAAATCTAACATTTCAACTGGAGTCCAAATATTTTGTGCATTCACTTGACCAGGTAGCTGCTGTACAGTTACTGGATAAATTAAGGGTGATTGTGTGAAAATAGGCTTTCTTTCTGTAACTTTATAATCTAATCCTGAAACAATTTCACTGTTAATTTCTTCTGTCTGAATATGAATTTCTCTATAATTCATTTTAACAGATTTAACAGGTTTTTCCAAAACTTTTATCCTGGCACTTAAATTGACTGTCTTTTTAAATAGTAAAATAAGGATAAAGAAAGTAATAATGTGCATAATTCCATCAACATTAATCTTCTCATATAGTTGTTCCATTTTCAGACTGCCTAAAATGTTATCAAACAAAGACCAATTTTGTTCCAATGTGCACATAAAACCCATTTCTTTTTAATGTGGAAAGAAAATGTTCCCTTTTAAATAGTTTTTTTCTTTAAAATATCTGATATCTTAATTGACTTACTAAGTCTGTTTAGAACAGTAGAAATCCGAGGGAATTTCAAAACAGCTACCTAGCATCCAAGGTGGGAATCCAGAGAGAGAGAGAGAGAGAGACAGACAGACAGACAGAGAGACAGAGAGACAGAGACAGAGACAGAGAGACAGAGAGAGCAAGAAAGCGTAACCACGTTCTGGCTAGAAGCTTAAATCTAGCCACGTGTTCCCACTTGAGCCCAGTTGAGCCTGGGCTCTGGGTTCTTTAAGCTCCGATCACATGCGTTGGCATTTTGGTGTAGCTGTTGCAATTATTACAGTCAAGTGCAGCCAACAAGTAGCTCGGGCAGGCCTGAGTTGTTCATAGCAGCGGCTTTAAGCAAGTAGCTCCAGCTGTGATAACCACTTGTAGCTAAGGCCGAGCTGGGCCCAGGCAGGGAGCCGGGCCCACCCAGGCGGGTAACTGGGCTGCTAACCCAAGCCAAGCAGTTTTTAATGAATTCTTGCCATGTGGGTGCCAAATGTAGATGAACAGTCTTATTAAATAAGAAACACAGAGCCAAATGCAGAGTTAATAGCCCAAGAGGTCAGAGCAATAGCTAAAAGCTAAAAACCCTTTCTTACCCTTCACTGCTGCTGCTGTCCTTCCTCTCTGCAAGAGATCTACTTCCTGTGTGTCTGTCCTTTTATTAACTTTCTATTCTGCCTTCTCATTGGTTGTAAACCCAACCACATGACCTCCTCATCACTGCCTGTCTATACAGACCTCCAGGTCTTCTATGGTTGGTATTGAGATTAAAGGGGTGTGTCTCCATGCTGGCTGTATCCTTGAACACACAGAGATCCACCTAGCTCTGTCTCCCAAGTGCTGGGATTAAAGGCATGTGCCACCATTGCCCAGCTTCTGCTATGGCTTGCTATTAGCTCTGACCCCCAGGCAACATTATTTATTAACATACAAATAAAATCACATTTCAGTACAAATAAAATATCAACATAGAGATGTATCACAAATAGACCAAACCCTAGACACACAGGAGAATATGACAAGGTCAGGATGGTGGCTACTTCAGGAGGAGGGCTTGGGAAGTGGACAGGTGTAGAAGAGGCTTTGGGTTCTGGCAATAACTCAGATGGGACTTACATAGATGTCTGGCTTACAGTGAGTCATTAACCAGTGTACAGACAACATCTTGTTTTTCTGTGTAAAGGTCTGTGTTACAAGATGCTCATATTTTGTTGTTTAACCTTCGCCAAGGAGATGAGAAAGGAATGAAGGTGTGAGATCTGATTGTGCCAATACGAGGTGATCCATGGAAATGTGGGCTTTATATTTACAACCCAGGAAGAGAAAGTAACATAGTCCTGAACAACGGAAGTTCCCTTGCAGTGACCAGGTGGAGGGGAAAGTTGGCCTTAGATGGTTATTTCTTTAAAATAACGAATTGAGAATAATGAAGTCATCTATCTTTTGATGAATCAGATCAGACTGGGAACCTATCACTTCTCATGTTCAGGATTTTATTTTTGTTTCTCAAATCTGTCTTTTCCTTGAACCACCCAGACTGCTTGGAGTGTGAAAAAGAAAACATAGTTGATGTAATGGGCAAGCTCCCTCACTGAGCTTATCCTAAGTGACCCGGTTTCTTCCTCCAAATCTCCAGACCAAACAGGACTGACGCAGAATCCTGAGAAAGGAATTCTGGCCTGAGATCCTTTGGCGAGGATAGTTTCCTTCATTCTCTTCCCGTACTGTTCTCTGAGCAGACCTTCCAACGACTATCATAATTTTCCTGTTTGGGATACAGTCCTCAGGTAACTCTCAGAGTCTTAAGTCATTGAGCAGGGCTGCTGAGGTGGCTTAGAGGGTAAACACTTGTCACTGACCACCCAAGTTCAAGTCCCGGGACTCATATAGTGTAAGGAAAGAACTGATTTCTGCGAGTTGTCCCCTGACCTTCACAGGAGGGCCATAGTACACACATCTACACAGACAAAAATAAATAAATGTTTTGTTTTGGTCTTAAGACGCCAGTTAAGAAATCCCTAGCACCTCTATGTTTCTCTTGTCCCTTTCCTGATAGTCTGACACCAGAGGGGTAGGCAAGCACACACTCTAACTCTGCCTCCTCCACAAGGACCTGGTACATCAAAGGCAGGGACCTCGGCGTCACTAGACTCCCAGACCTGGGAAGAGCAAAAAGGATGAGCGTTTGAGGTAGTTGTCCAGGCAGTCCCTCTTCAGTGGACAGCGACACACTCTGGCGCCTAAATTCTCTTCTAGACTTTCCATGCTGGACCCCATTTGCAGCCTGTCGAGTCCCCACTACTGAGTCATCTCTTGGATGCTGCGACTCCTGGAGTCTGCGTTGCTTGGGCTAAACAGCAGCTGAGCTAAGTGAGGGGGTTTTTTCTGGACAAACACGCCAGCGGACCCATTACATCCCCCTAAGTGCAATTCTCCTTGCTGGTTGGGGATTCTCCCAGGACTCCCGCCAGCGCCAATCAGGTCTCTCGGTACCTGCCCCCATCCCGGGCCACCTGGAGGAGCCTGGAGGTTCTGGGCTGGGTACCCGGCCAGCGCTCTCAAAACCGGGGCGGGCAGAGCAGCCTCACGTGGGCCGGCCAGGCCGCTGGCGCTGGGAGGAAGGCGCGCAGAGCCCGGGGCAGTGCCGCTCGGGAGCCACGGCGGAGCGGAGCAGCCTTGGCCTCGGGACCTACGAGGCAATCGCCCACGCAGAGGGAGCTGTGCGGTGCGGCCACACAGCAGGCGGATCGCGGGGCTCGGAGTGTGGATGTGCCCGGCGCCGGAGCGCTGTCGAGGGCGACTGAACACCCAGGTAAGCATGCCGCCGCGCCACCTTGCGCAGCGCACCGCGCCCTGACCCAGCTCCGCGTTCTTCGTCCTCCTGGCTCCGGCTGCGGTAGCTCAAAGAGGCGCAGACCGGCGGCTGCGAGCTGCTGGAGCCCCTCGCCTCCACCGGTCCCCGCCCGTTGGCCCCGCACCACTTTCCTGGGATCCTGCCTGCTTTCATGGCTGAACCTTGGTGCTGGCGACCCTCTGGGACCCTGGCGACCAGCTGCGGGCCAGGCGACACCGGGTGCTTCCAGGGATGTCCTAGGCATGGGAACCTAGCGTTCCGTGGGTGTGGGAGGGGATTCGGGGACTGGAGGGCGATGTCGTGGTCATGGGCAGTTGTCAGTCGGTGCGTCCAGGTTCCAGCAAGCTTGCTAGGGATTTTCCTGAAGTTTTACGAAATGAGGGCAGAGATGCTTTTGTGGCTTCATAGGGGCGGGGTGTGTGGGCGCGACAATCCAAGGGAGTTCGGGGACAGGCATCTTTGCCAGCGACTCTGGGTCCAGGGCAGCCAGAGGTTTCCCTGTTAAGAGATCTGGCTCCGTGGCAGGTCCATGGCCCGCTTGCTCCTGAGCCCCCAGGCCCACCTCCCGGCGCCCGCATCCCGGCCCCAGCTTCTGCTAGCGGCATCAAGGCTTGACCCAAATAGAGACCAGGGACGGAAGGACAAGAGCTTAGACTGAGTCTGCTGCCTGGTCCTGGCCACCCCGATCTCTGCTGGCACATGTTGGTGCTTCAGAAGACTCCCTAGAAGGGTGGTGTCCTCATAGGCAAAGAAGAAAGGCAGAAATGAGACCTACTATCAGCACCCTAGGGCTACTTTGATTTTGTTTGGCACGCGTGAGTGGGGTAGGGGTAATTGTTTTTGTTTGTTTTGGTTTTTGGGTCTCACCAGGACCTTCCTTTTCTCTGCACGCAGCTGTGGGGCCCTGGATGTTTACACTTCCTAACAAGTTTGATGTGAGAGCTGTCCAGCCAGCAGACTGAGACACATTCTCTGGGTTTTTCCAGTCTGTGAGGACAGCAGACCCTCTCCCAGTCCAGGACCGCGTTATTGGCCAGGTTGCAGAACAGGAACTGGGGTTCTCCCAAGCAGGCCTAGGGGCCGATTCCAGGGAGACAGCCATGTAACTGGCAGGGACTGATGTACGCAGTGGGGGATCTCTGCGTCCTGCCTGTGTCTGAGCCAGTCCCAGGAGAGACAATTCCAGACATAATAGGAGACAGGGCAAGGGACAATGACGGGAGACAAGATACCGGACGTTCACTTTGCTAAAGATTCCCTGGGGGTTTGCAGTCTTCAGAGGGAAGAGGCAGTCTCTTGTGGTACTAAGGAAGTTTTTGGAAGTCACAGACATTTTGATCCTGTCCCTATCAGACAGGCCACAGAGGTGAGCCACAGGAAAGAAAGAACAAAGGCACACTTCGATAACAGTTATAATTTCTCAACCTCCTCTTCCCGCTCCCAGGTAGGAGAGGCTCTAAGCTGGCATACAGTCACATGGGTATCCAGAGAGAACCCTGTGTGGTTTTCTGATGATTCAAATGTGTATTAGGCAAGTGAGCTGCAGCTCTCCTCCCAGCTCCCCACTCACTCCGGGAACATGTTCATAATTTCTACCAGCCTAGGGAGTGAAAGGAGGTGCTGTGTGCTTGAATGGAAAACTTCTGAGTCCTCTCAGGAGATGGTTATTGGCGCAAACAGAGACCCTAGCTGTGGGCATTCCCGTCAGAACTAGAGATCTGTCTTTGGTGACCTCCTCAGAAATAATATCCTGAAAAGGCAGACACCACAGAGTATGGAGCTGATGGAAGAGCTTGGCATTCTGTCAGAGGATTCTGTGTTATCTCTCACCTGCCCATCTGTAATTGAAAAGGAGCCCTGTCTTCTCTCTTTGTGTTCAGACATCTTATGGTAACAAAGAAAGCCAGCCCGGGGCAAACTGGCGTAGCCTTCACTCAGGCCCAGAGAAGAGTTTAGAGATCTACCTCAGGCTGTGGAAGAGGCTAAGGACTCAGAGGAGGAGCTGGGAACGGTCTGGCTGGCCACTTGAGGAAAAAAGCCATTTGATCCTGGTGAGGGAGTAAGAGTGTGCTTTGAGAAAAGTATCCAGGGGGTTAACCCTGAGCTGGTGATTATTAACTCCAAGGAAAGCTGCTACCATTTAAGTACCATTATTAAGTATCTTTCATGTGCCAGATCACAAGGCATTGCAAAAATCAATATTACCTCCATTTTTAATGTGAGGAGACTGAATTTGGAAGACGTAAAATTATTTGCAAAGATCATAATGCTAAGTGGCAGATCTGTGCCTGTAGCCTAATCCCTCAAATTCCTATATCTCCCACCCTGCCACAGGACCACACTTCTCAGAACCAACATTCTGCGATGCCCCAAATCCAGAACCATCATAAGAAAAGACTGTTGTTTACAGACAGATCCCATGAGACTCAGGGAAGGTGCTAGTCTAGAAGAGCCGGATGCTGGTCATTGGCTTCCATATGCACAGCACAGTAACATAGACAGCCCCTCCTTCAGTTAGCAACAGTGGAAAGATGCAGTCCTGGGCAGACAGGCTCTCTCCTATGTTGACGGCAGGGAAGTCAAGTGGTCCAACCTCTTTGAAAACATTTTGGAAATGCCCACCCTGATTAGAAGTTCCTGACCCATCTGTCCTGTTGATTCCGTTTTTAGGGACTCAACTTGCTGCGTGCTGTACTTGTGTGGACACAAAGACATGAGTCTATCATAGCATTATTTGAATTAGGAAAGGAAGGCTATGTATTCATCAAAAGGAAGCTTGTTGAATATTTCACCCTACTTCCAAACAGTCAAACACAGTCCTACTCATCTATAGGAAAAGAATTTGGAAGCTTCCTATATAACTGATGAGAATGTTTTCCAAGGTATGGGTTTAGGGGGCAAGATAAGAGACACAGAATGTATACTATGTTACAAAAGAGTAGGCTAAAGAGAGACACGAAGTCTAAAAGTATCTATTGACCCCAGGACTGATGGCACTGTAAACCCTTTGTGGCTTTCGAATTTTGAACCACATAAAGTTTCAACAACCCTCTTTCCCTGGCCTGCATTTACCGAGTTTCCTCAAATACATCTTCGGCTGAACAGTGTTGGTGATGCCTCCCACTTCCTTTATGGCGCTCAAGAGGATTCTTTTGGATTCAAGCCAAGGGACACAGGGTCACAATATCAGGGCCATCCAGAATTCCTTTGAAACACGCAGGGTTGTTCTTAGGAAGCCAGGAAGAAGAGATGTCTTCAGACAGGAGGCTGTCTTGAGGTGGGTAGACAAGGTATTCTCTGCTGGCTTTGAAAACAATCCAAATAAGCAGAATCACCTCTCAAAGTCTCGCTCTTATCACAGGATAGGGGAGTGCACAGCAATTCTTGGTAAAGAACCAGGAGGAATTCAGTGACATCAGCAGATATGTACGTCTGGTTCTGGGGGTTGTGTTTGGTAGGGGGGCGGGAGGCATCTTTGAAAAACCCCATGTCTTAGTCAGTGTTCTACTGCTGTTATTGCTAATAAAGAGACACCATGACCACAGCAACTCCTATAAAAGAAAACATTTAATTGGGACTGGCTTATAGGTTCAGAGGTTTAGTCCATTATCATCACCATGGGAAGCATGGCAGCACACAGGCAGACCTGGTGCTGGAGAGGGGGCTGAGAATTCTACATCCAGATTCACAGGCAGCAGAAAGAGTGAGCCACTGGGCCTAGCTTGGGCTTTTGGAACCTCAAAGCCCACCCACCAGTGACAGCAAGGCCACACCTCCCCTAACAAGGCCACACCTCCTAATCCTTTCAAATGGTGCCACTCCCTAAGCATTCAAATATGTGAGCCTTTGGGACCATTCTTATTCAAACCACCCCAACAGGCTTGAAAATTATTCTGGGATTGAACTGGCTAGACAGCTAAGCAGTTAGGAGCACTTGCTGCTCTTCTAGAGGACCAGAGTTTGGTCCCCAGCACCCATGTGCACCAGCATGCCTGTAACTCTACAGAAGGTGCCCTCTTCTGGTCTCTGGGCACCTGCACACATGTGACATATACTCACATTAATGAGCAATTTAAAATTAATAAGAAAATCATTCTGAAGTCTAGGGTTATATTGCCCTCAGAGTATTTGAGCA
The DNA here is from genome assembly GCF_903995425.1 of Onychomys torridus. Classification (NCBI taxonomy): domain Eukaryota; kingdom Metazoa; phylum Chordata; class Mammalia; order Rodentia; family Cricetidae; genus Onychomys; species Onychomys torridus. Next base: position 38,421,219 of record NC_050453.1, read on the forward strand.
AGGGAGTTTTCACTGGGTTAAGTGGAGTCTCCTGAGATGCCCCATTGATTATTTTTCATCAGTGAAGATGCCAAGTTTACTTCCTTGCCCCTAAGAATCTCTGTCCCCCCGTGGTGTTGGTGTACACCTTTAATCCCAGCACGCAGGAGGCAGAGCCAGGCGGATCTCTGTGAGTTCGAGGCCAGCCTGGTTTACAGAGCGAGATCCAGGACAGGCACCAACACTACACAGAGAAACCCTGTCTCTCCCCTGGCAGCCCAGCCTGGAAGTGATGAAAGCAGAAAGGATGGTGGTGCCTATTAGCTACAGTCTTCCCCTTTGCAGGCAGGGCAGGCTATCGAATAACAGAAAGACTCTGCCAGCCACAAGCAGGGTTCTCCAGTTTTCACTAGGAGCTTTCCAGGTCCCAGCCCCTCTGGGAAGCTCTCTGCTTACCCCGTGTCATTTGCCCTCTTGAACCTGAACGTGTGAGAGCTCAGACTCCTCCCCATGAAGCCACAAGTCTTGCTCCTGCCCCTTCACAGGCTCTTGTTCTCTGTACAGGAGCTTGCAAGCCAGGTACGCCAGCACCAGCTGGGCACACACAGCTTGGATTATAACCAGATGAGGCTGGGAGTCCTGTGCTTTGATGGTTGGAATCACTGTGATAGGTGTAAGTTTGTACACATCAAGGGCAGGGACAAAACTATCTTCTTAGTTAGATTCCCATCTCTCTTCTACCTCTGTGTATATATAAAGGATGGGACTGAGACAGCCTGTGATGTCCCCCGGGGAATGGTGATTGTCATTGCTTTGGTCCAGATACTAGTGGTATGGAAATCTGTGTCTGTACCAAAGAGAAAGGTCAGCAGGGGTATACCTTGAGCCTCAGGTCTGGGCTGGGAGTCTGTCCGATGTTTAGAAGAAACAGCCCAAGACCTCTAAGAACCTTGCTCTCAGGTAGCTCATTGGTGAGGACTCACTGCTGACTTCCATTCCACTTCAGAAAGAAATAGCTTGAGGTTTTCCCCCAAACAAATTCTGGAGCACACAAGGCAATAGCTTTTTTGATGTCCTGTGGTTGCCTACAGAGGTGGGAGCAAGAAGCTGGCCTGGGCTCTTAGCCAAGGCCACTAGAACCTAGCCATCAAGGAGAAAACCCACTACTTTTAAAAAGTAGAAAAAGATGCTTACTTAGCATCCTGGTAATGAATAGTCAGTCAACTCACTTGAATTCGGAAAACACATGTTGCTCAAGGTACTGAGAAATCAGAGCCAAGCAAGGCATGGTTCTTGCAGAATGTTATTTTAAGTGTGTTACTTTTGTTTATGTTGCATTTGTTTGACTCTGTGAAGCTGTGTTACTGTGCCTGTCTGAAACACCTAATGGTCTAATAAAGAGTGAATGGCCAATAGCAAGGCAGGAGAAAGGATGGGTGGGGCTGGCAGGCAGAGAGAAAGGATAAATAGAAGGAGGACTCTGGAGGAGGGAGATCAAGGAATGAGAGAGGAAGGAGGAAGACATCAGGGGCCAGACACCCAGCTACACTGCAAGCCACGGAGTAGGGGTAAGATGTATAGAAGTAACAGAACAGGAAAAGCCCAGAGGCAATAGATGGGATAAGTTAAAGTAAAGGAAAGCTGGCAAGAAACAAGCCAAGTTAAGGCCAAGTATTCATAATTAAGAATAAGCCTCCTGTGTGTGATTTATTTGGGAGCTAGGTGGTGGGCCCCCCAAAAGAGCCAAAAAAACAACAAACAACACATGGTCTCTAGGTTCTAGATACCTGCAAGGCAGTATGGGAAAGGACTGTTCACATCAGCAGCAGAAATGCTAAGTAGAGAAACTGGTGACATGCTGTCAGGGGCACAAACACTAAAGTGGATCAGAGGCTGGCCAACTGACTCTGATGGACTGTTAAGGTCCCTTGGAAGTGACCCTTGAACTAGACCTAGGTGATAGAGTAATTTTGATTGACAAGCTCAGGAGAAAGGGCAGAACCAAGAGAGTAGCTTGGGCAAGGCACAGGGTTACAATATGAAGTAAAGAAACATTAATAGAACCTCATTATTTACCTAGCTTCTGCCGTGGGCATAACACACGGCCTGTTTCTTTCCTTTCTTCCCTTTTTATCTCCTTCTTCCTCTCCTCTTTTATCCCCTTCCTTTCTTTCTCTTCCTCCTTTCCTCTCTTCCTCTCTTTTCCTTCTTTCCATTGGTCTCAAGGCTTCTCATATCCTAGTAAAGCACTCCACTACCAAGCTAATCTGCAGCTTATGGCATTTAAAAATGTTTATAGAATGAAACTGTTTATATCCCCATAAATCATTCACTATATACACACATATTTGGGATGTGTGCATTAAAAGCAATGTCTTAGCTAGGCGGTGGTGGTGCACACCTTTCATCCCGGCACTCGGGAGGCAGAGGCAGAGGCAAGTGGATCTCTGTGAGTTTGAGGCCAACCTGGTCTACAGAGTGAGTGCCAGGACAGCCAGGACTACACAGAAAAGCCCTGTCTCAAAAAACAAAAACCAAACAAACAAAAAGTAATCTCTTGGTAATGGCTTACAGATATTAGAAGTGAAATGCCCCGACTTGTTAGACTATCATAATTTATATCAAATCAACTTTACTTGAAAGGAAAAAGCAGATGGTATTTTATATACCATATGGTGAAGACCATCATTTCTGTTGTCCCAAATTTGTGTCTCAATGGCTTCTTCAGTGAGGACACTGGGTACAAGGACAAGATCAAACCCATCTCACCTTTTGTTCATTTTGTCATTCACTCATTTATTTACTCAGGTGTCACCAAAATCATTTTTGCACTTGGCCCAAGTGGTAGTCTGATTATGGAGGGAGAGGAAGAGGGGGTGGGCAAGCCCATGGTCTCTGTACCATCCAGGGCCACACGGCACATGGACGAGATCATAGGAGGCGCTGCATGCCGTAGTGGAATTGGGGACAAAGGGCTGCCTGAGATCATTACATGTGCTTAGTAAGTTCTGGTTGCTAAAAAGGAATGAACAACATGATAAACAGTACCAGACACTGCAAAGAGAGCAAATGAGAAGACAAAAATATTCCTCTGGATCTGGCCCGTGGGGCTCAAAAATTGTTCATACAATAGAACTCAGGGAAATCACGGTTCTTTTTGGAGCATAACTATGAAATATTCATACGTGACAATTATTGAAAAACATAATTTGGAGCTAAGTAGAACATCTTGTGCTAGGTTCTACTATAGGTACCAACTGTCAAGAAAATTTATGAAACAAAAACATTAGGTAAAAATTATTCTATCAGCCCACTCTTTTCCTATGAGTTGGGGGGGAGACTACCCAAACTCTATTTTCATGCAGGAAACCCTCACACCAGCTGGTAGAACACCAGGACTCCAAGGAAGTGTTGGCATCTGACAACTGTTGATGGTTTTATGAGGACAATTTCAGTGAAGTAATGAGGCTAGAAACCAGATGGTACTGGATTGAAAAGTGAGCGTTGCATTTTCAAGACACCAGCAAGGATTTATCCAATGTTCCCGGGTGCACTGTGGAGGAGGAAGGAAAAGGGTCAACATCCCAGTCCTCATGAAGCTGGATGTTGTTTAGGAGAAACACACTACCACTAAAGAAACATACAGAGATGCTGTGGTCAAAGCTGTAGAACGGCACATGGTGTCTATCACAAGCGTTTACTATGCTGGTATATCTGGGACCCTGCAGGGAGGAACTGGGAAACCACCTGAGGAACTGTGGTTGAGCTGAAACCGGAGGATGGGGAGGAGTTTATAGTAAGGAGAAGAGTTCAGAAGCTGGAAGAGGACATTCCAGGAAGGAACAAAGGCCATCCTTAGAACAAACATGGTGTCTGAGGTTCTAAAGGCCAGTGGATGTAGAGTTCAGAGACTGAGGGAGCATTCTACAAGACAAGCAGAAGAGGTCAAGAGGAAGAAGAACACAAAGTCTTCATCATGTTAAGGATTTTGATGCATGGATCTGAAGACTAAGTACTTGATGACGTCTCTAAGAGTGAGTATTTGAAGACGTCTCTGAAGGACTAAGTATTTGATGAGCATCTCTGAAGGACTGAGTATTTGATGACGTCTCTGAGGACTAAGTATTTGATGACCATCTCTGAGGAGTAAGTACTTGATGACCATCTCTGAGGACTAAGTATTTGATGAGCGTCTCTGAAGGTCTAAGTACTTGATGAGCATCTCTGAAGGATTGAGTATTTGATGACGTCTCTGAAGGACTAAGTATTTGATGAGTGTCTCTGAAGTACCCAGGGACTACCAAAGCCTACCCAGGGTGTGGGGAGGAGGGCATCTCCAGAGTCTTAACTAAGGGCAAGATGACCCACCCTGAATGTGAGCAGCACTGTCCCATAGGCCGGGGTCTGGATGGAATAAGAGAGGAAAAAAGAGGAAGGCTGCTAGAACAGGCTGTCTGCTCCCCCTCTTCCTCCTCCCCCTCCTCCTCCCCCTCCCTCTTTCTCTCTGCTTCCCGGCCGTGATGAGGTGAGCTGCTCTGCCCTGTCACATCTTCCCTTTGAAACTCCAAGTCCAGCTGAACTTTAAGTTGACTTGCTCAGGGACTTGTCACAGCAAAACTCAGTGACACACTCAGAATTCCTGTTTTTAAAGGATCACTGGAGAAAGCACTTTCTGTGCAAAATGTGAGGACCTGGGTTTAGATCCCCAGAACACATGAGGCTAGACATGGTAGTGAGTCTGTAATTCTAACACTGCTATGGTAAAGTGGAATGCAAGGGTGGGAGAACCCTCAGAAGCTGGCAGGCCAACAGCCCTGGCCCACACACATGACAACACACATATGTGCACACATACCCACACACAAATAAAATGAGAGCCAGTGGAAAGCCCACAGCTAGCACCATATCCAATGTTGAAAACCTGAAAACTTTTCTTCTAATATCAGCAAAAAGGCAAGAGCAGCCATCTTGCCAGTTTTGCTCAACGTAACAGCACAAGTCCTAGCCAGAGCCTTGAGGGAAGAAAAAGAAGCAAGGGCCATCCAAGTAGGGAAGAAAGGAATAAAACTGTCCCTATCTACAGAAAACCCTCACGATACCACAAAAATGTTAGAATTAACCAGAGACTCTCTTAAAATACAAGTTCCAAAGTCAATGTGTTTCCTTCCAGCCCTGTGGGGGGTGGGGGTATATGAGTAAGTGTGCATGTAGGCATCATCACCTCTGTATGAATGCATAGAGTCCAGAAGTCCATGTCAGATGTCTCCTATTATTCTCCACCTATTTTAAAAAGACTCCCTCACTGAACCTGGATCTTGGTAATTGGTCAACGGAACGGCCAACAAACCCCCAGGACAGCCAGGACTATACAAAGAAACCCTGTTTCAGAAAAACAGAAAAGAAAAGAAAAGACTAGAATAGAGTCAAGACAGATATAAACCATCAGAGCAGAATTTTAAAGCTCCTAAATACACCCACATATGTATGTTTAATTGATCTTCACCAAAGGCACCAAAAACATACAATGGGCAAAGAGCAGTCTCTTCAATATGTTGGGTGAGAAAATCTATGCACATGACAGAGAAGACGGAACCCGTGTCTAACATCACACACATGAAAACCCAACTCACAGTAGACCGCAGACTGCATGTGATGGTGGACCGGCCTCATGGTTAGCGTTTGGTGTTTTAAAAGCTAGCAGGAAGGATCCAATTTAATGGGAAAGTTATAGGTAAAAGGATCATAGTGTAAGACTCCTGAAAAGATGGGCATCTAGCATGGAATGTTGGATGGAGGAGCTGCCCTCAGGAGGACAGGGGTCTTCTCTCCCTGGGCTGGCACAGAATTGGGTGAAGAGCATCCTTCATCCCTGCATAGCAAGAAAAAGGAGCGGATGAGGTCTCTGGGTGGTGGTATCATCTGATGAAGAGAAGGAAGTCAAAGAGAGAGGCAAGAGAGCAGAAAGGGTTTATTGTATTTTATATTTATATTTATATTTATATTTATATTTATATTTATATTTATATTTATTTTAGAGCAGGTGTGAGGGGGTTTGGTGAAGAAAAGGGGGCGGGCTAGTACTGTTGTACATGTTAGCTATGTGACATCGGGCCTGTTTCCTAATCTGTAAAATAAGATTGACAGCCATAAACACACACACACACCCATAGAATTGTGGCTGACCCAGAGCAAGTGACCAGCTAATGGACTCTGTCACTTCGGCTGTGCCCTCACGGTCAGGGGCTAGCACAGTGCCGAGCACATAATTGGTTTTCATTTAAAATATTCACTAAAGCTCCCAGGGACTGCGTATCTTGGAGTAGTCAGACATCACGGAAGCACCAAAGGCTTTCTTCTCTAAGCACTTGGAAGCCTTTCTTCTGCTTGATGCTGAGGGATTTGTATGAGCTGCTTAGCCGATTCTATTAGGAGGTTTAATCACATGGTCAGGGCACTGAGCCAGGTTAAAGAGAGAAGAGATTCAATTAATTCCAGTGCCCAGTCTCTTCTGACCTTGCGTGAATAGAGGACAGGGTGTCTTTGGAACTCATTCCTTTATTCCTTTCATAATGTTTATTGAAACAACTGCATGTGGGGCTCAGATACAGAGATAACTAGGAATGCTTTCTGCCTTCATGCTATGAATCTGGTGAGGTCAATGTTGCAACAGATGCCAAAAACAAGTTCTGGGGCACCCGGGAGAAAGAGCACCTAGCTCCACCTAGAAAAGGCAGAAAAGGCTTCCGGGGCAGGGTGGGGAAAATTGGTGTTTGAACTGGAACCGAAGATGAATATCTTTGTAAATAGGCAGGAAAATAGGCCTCCCAGGCACAGAGAGGCTCTGGGAGCTTAGTGACTGACAGGGGAGGCCAGGAACTGTATGTAGTTCAGTCATGTCCAAGTATGAAATGTCTGCTTATAGAGATATGAGAGTAGACAGCAGTGTGGTGTACTGTCTGTCTGGTTAAGGACTCTGACTTCTTGGTTATGTAGGAGATGTGAGGCCAATGTAAATTTCTGAGCAGGGACATAACACTCCTGCGTTTATATGTTAGAAAGCTCTGTCTAACAAACAGCGGAGGACCAGTTTGGGTATAGGAGTTGTGTAGGATGGGGGTGGAGGTGGGGTCGTGGCCATGGTCACTATGATCTGAGGTAGAATGATTGTCGGGAGAGTGCAGTGATAGTCCAGGTTGACCAGAGGACAGTTCTGGAGAAATAGATCCTAAATGTGATCTAAATAAAAATGCAAGTGGTAGCCATGGGCATCAAGGAGACAGAGAAATGTGAAGCTAAGGCGTTAAGGAAATCATTTCTCTCAGTGTTAACGTTTTCCGGGATGAAGGGAAGAAAGATGCTAAGATTCTTATTGAGGAAGAGTCAGTGATAGGGTAGGATATATAGCAAAGGAAATCAAATAGCATGGCCCTCGAGATAATGGAAATAGAATAGCCTTGACTTTAAGTCTGGAAAACAGAAGGGATTCACGTAAGATTTAAACTGTTGCCTCTGTCTCCGAGATTAAACAACCATTACAAAATAGTTAGGCTGGGGCTGGAGAGATGGCTCAGCGGCTAATAGTACTTACTAACTGCTCTTCCAGAGGTCCTGAGTTCAATTCCCAGTAACCACCTGTGGCTCACAACCATCTGTAATGAGATCTGGTGCCTTCTTCTGGCCTTCAGAGATAAGTGCAGGCAGAATACTGTATATATAACAAATAAATAAACCTTTTAAAAAAGATGCAAAATAGTTAGGCCATAGTCCCAAGGTTCTGGGACCCTGAGCATCTTAAGGACCACATACAACTTTACAGATAGTTGCCCTCAAAGTTAAGATCTTAAAAGCAGGGCCAAGCCGGGCAGTGGTGGTGCACTCCTGTAATCCCAGCACTCGGGAGGCAGAGACAGGTGGATCTCTGTGAGTTCGAGGCCAGCCTGGTCTACAGAGCTAGTCCAGGATAGGCTCCAAAGCTACAGAGAAACCCTGTCTCAGGGGAAAAAAAAAAAAAAAAAAAAAAGCGCCAGGCATGGGTGGCACACACCTTTAGTCCCAGTACTTGGGAGGCAGAGGCAAGATCTCTGTGTTTGAGGCCAGCCTGGTCTAAATAATGTATTCCAAGACAGCCAGGGCTATGTACAGAGACCCTGTCTCAAACAGACAAAAAGATCTCCAAAGTCATTGGAGTCCGTGTGGGAACATCATAGCCTACAATATTGTCTTGCTGGAGTACCTTTCCCTGGATCCTCGGAAAACTACTATCAACTTCTTTGCAGAGGTTGTGCTGACACACAGAACATCTTGTAACTATGGCAGTAGAATTCAGTGAATAGCATCCTTCATCCCAGAATATAACCTATCTCTTAGCAGAGAGGTATCATGGCTGCCTCATATCTTTTGGGGGCATGCAATCTATGGTCACTTCTGTTCTGGAAACATTGGAGAATTCTAGAACACTACTCATGACCCATGCCCTCAAAGAACTCATATAATTATAAAATCCAGAGGATACACTTGGAAAATAAAGGACAATAGGAGCCTTGAATAGCTTAATGGGCAGACTTGGGTATGGATAGTTTATAAAAGAAATAAGTAGATTGCAACTATCTAGTCGTGAGTTAATGAGCAAAACAAAGACAATGGCATTAAAGAACAGAGAAGAGGCTGGGTGGTGGTGGTGGTGGTGGTGCACACCTTTAATCCCAGCACTCAGGAGGCAGAACCAGATCTCTGTGAGTTCGAGGCCAGCCTGGTCTACAAAGTGAAATCTGGACAGGCTCCAAAACTACACAGAGAAACCCTGTCTTGAAACCCCTCCCCCCACAAAAAAGAAAAAAAGAACAGAGAAGAAAGTGTCTATTCCATCCATGCCATGTGTTAAAGGGTTGGTTCCTAAGGGGGCATTATTGGAAGCTGGTAAAACCTGTCAGATGTTGGGCAATATGAAGTCCTTCTGTTGTTTGGAATGTACCATTCAAGAGGGTTTGGGGGTAGTGATCTCTTTACCTCTTGGCTTTTTGCCATAAAGTAAACAGTTCATTCTACTATATATTTCCTGCCATTGTCTTCTGACATCCCAACCAGGGGCCCAAAGTAATAGATCACCCTGGTCTTGGGCTGGAAGCTTCAGACCTGTCAAACTCCGCTGCATTGTAGATCTCATGTGTTTTGTTATAGTAATGTGAATCTGAGTGACGTGCTCTAGAAGATGAGAAGATGTGTAGAACGTGGTGATTTGGCTGTAGAGAAGAGATAGAGAAGAAATGACCCATGGGTTACTGGAATTCAAGGATTTGGGTGGTGAAGGAGGAAAAGACAAGAAGAAACTTACATTGGAAAAGAGAGCAGGTTTTTAACCATCTGTATCAGTGATTCCTGTGAGACATATATGAGAATATAATGTTTTGAGAGTCACACGTCTAATGAGCCATGGTCATATAAGTGCCTGAGGTAGATGTGGCAGAGCAAAGGCAGAAACCTAGGAAAGGCCCAGGCGTATGAGTTCAGGGGTGGGGTCGGAAGGGAAACGGTTGTTAAAGTGTGAGTAGGATGAGGAGAGGCAGGGCCCTGAGAGGTTGAAGAGAAAAATTAAGGATGAGTTTGGGGGAGGAGCGGCTGGGCAATAGCACAGTATGTGGGAGAGACAAGATGGAGGTCATGGAAGACTTCCTGCAGAAGCAGGCTGGACCTGAAAGACAGATCTCAGCAAGTCCAGAACACGCACATTGTGAGAAGGTAGAGGCAGCAGATACAGATGTTGAGATGTTTGGCTGTGAACGGACAGGGAAATGCAGCAGTCGATGGCTGCCTGTTGCAGGGATGTGGAGCCTTCAAGGACAGACTTCATTCTTCCTGACTTTGCCCTGGAGGAGAAGGGAGATTGCTGGGCAGTAGCAGTGTGTGGGAGCAATGAGCTGTTTCTAAGAGTGACTGAAACTTGATGGTATCCAAGAGCTGAAAGGCCAGAGCCAGAAGAAGAGGGGGAAGGGGCAGAGGTCACAGTCAATGGAGTGCAGACTGCAGGGAGGGTAGGAGATTGACCCAGAGCACAGTGGGAGGCTGGGCAGACCAGGAGAGCCTTTCAGCCTTTAAATGGGAAGTGATAAGGATGAGGGAGGGGTAAGCCTGGACAAGGCTAGTTGAGCTAGGAATGGACAGCAAGTTCAGAAGCCTTTTTTTATTATTAATTAAAATTTTTCCCTTTATTTTACATCCTGATCGCAGTTTCCCCTCCCTCCTCTCCTCCCACCTTGCCCTCAACCCCCTCCTCCCCTCCCCTCTACCCCCACCCCCATCCACCCCTCCTCTGTTTGCTCAGGATGCAGTTATCCTCCTCTGTGACATAGACAGTGTTGTTTGCTAAGAGTGAAGAGGACTGTGTGATTTGTGGGATGAGAAACAAGGCAAAGGTTTGGAACAGTCCCTGAGGAGGGTAAAAGTATCGTGGTCTCAAGTTTTCAGGGCTACACAATTGAACAGTGATTGTGTTGACAGAAATGGGAGTTGTGACTTTGGGGGAAAATGTTAGTTATGTTTTAAGCCTGTTAAGTTCAGGGCAGCGGCAGGAAATCCATATGAACAATTCCCACAGGTATCAAGAACATCTCACAGGGACATGACTGCTAAAAGCCAGCATCTTTCCCAGTCACCAGACTCACTAACAGTGTTTAGCCTATGTAGACAGAGTTTTCATCAGACCTAGATCAGCTCTGCTCCACCAGCCGCTTCCCAAGTAACCATTCAGAGACATTACTAATTATAAATGCTTGGCTGATAGCTCAGGCATATTACTAACTAACTCTTACAACTTAAATTAACCCATTTCTATTCATCTATGTGCTGCCCCGAGGCTTGTGGCTTTTACCTCTCCTGCATGTCCTGCTTCCTCTCCATCTGGTGACTCCTCAGACTCCACTCTTCTTCCCAGCATTCTCTCTGCCCTAAATACCTTGCCTAGCCATTGGCCAATCAGCTTTTTATTAACAATGAGAGCAATATATATTAACAGTGTACAAAGATTGTTCCACAGCAAGCCTAGCTGCTGAGTAGAACTCAGACAGAGGGTGATAAAAACCAGCTAGGTGCTCGATAGCATGCTGTCTCTACACATAGACTATCACAGGCTTAGATGTGAGATTCTTGAATTCCTGAGGCTTTGTTGGGAAGACCATGTAGGAAAGATAGACTAGGGGGAAATTCTTCTGGAAGCTTTCTAATCTTCGTGCTTTTGTAACAAAGCTTGTTCAGAAAGCATGCCGACGTGTTTTGGGGAGAGATGCTTATTTATTTGGATTTCAGGCTTTCCTCAATCTTCATCCCCACTCCTGCCCTCCACCCCCACTTCCCAAATGTTTCCTTTCTGGAAGACAAATAGTAACTAGGTCTTCTGGAATTCCAAATTCAAATGAAGTTTGTTTTTTTTTTTTAAATTTTATATCTTTATTTACTTTAAGTGAATGAATGTTTTCCCTTGTATGTATGTATGTCTGTCCATCATGTGTGTGCCTGGTCCCTGTGGAGGTCAGAAGAGGATATCAGATCCCCTAGAACAGGAGTTACAGGCAGCTGTGAGTCACTGTGTGGGTGCTGGGAATAAAACTCAGATCCTCTTCAAGAGCAGCCAGTGTTCTTAGCCACTGAGCCATCTCTCCAGCCCCACAAATGAAGTTTGCTTTTTTTTTTTTAATTTAACTTAAGATATTTTACTACAGTATTTCAGAGGAAAAGAGTACACTTTTTGGGGAACAGGCCTGTTTTAGTTAGGGTTGATATTACTGTGATGAAACACCATGAGCTAAGGAACTTAGGGAGGAAAGGGTTTATTTGGCTCATCTTTCTACACTGTAGTCCATCACTGAAGGAAGTCAGGACAGGGACTCAAACGGGACAGGATCCTGGAGGCAGGAGCTGATGCAGAGGCCATGGAGGAGTGCTGCTTACTGGCTTGCTCCATGTGGCTTGCTCAGCCTGCTTTCTTACAAACCCAGGACTGCCAGCCCAGGGGTGGTCTCACCAACAATGGGCTGAGCCTTCCTCCATCAATCACTAAGAAAATGTCTCACAGGCTTACCTATAGCCTGATCTTATAGAGGTGTTCTCTCAACTGAGGCTCCCACCTCTCTGATAACTAGCTTGTGTCAAGTTGACGTGAAACTAGCCAGGACAAGGCCTTTTATGGCTTAAGAGAAAAACAACAGAAAAAAAAAAAAAAAAGCTAAAGCTGCCCTGCCCATCCCCCTTTGCCTTAGTTCCATCTTTTTATCTGCTCATGTGTCTACCGTACTTCATAGGCTCTCTATGTGGTCCATGAGTGTAAGTGTGACCAGTTAGCACTTCTCTAGTACACATACACTGGGCCCTAGTCTTTCCTTCTTTCCTGGCCTCTATCTATCCACCTATCCACCTATCCACCTGTCCACCTAGGACTGATGGGGAATGGGTAGGGCCATACAAACTGAGAAGGTGAAGTACTTTCTTCTTAGATGACAGAAGACTTCTTCCTAGAGTTCCTTGAATCCTCTACTCCTTGGGCCGTCTGACTTCCAGACTTAGAGCATCCAGAATCCCTTCAAAGTCTAGCAACTAGGGGTGATGCCTGGTACGGCAGGTACCTTCTCCCAGCCCTAGCCCTGTGGTTGGCATCAGCTCTGATTGAGAAATGGCTTGGTAAACATCTATCATCTTTGCCACTCAGCTCCGCAGCAAGCACTCGCTGTGTGTCAGACATGGGCCAAGTACTGGCGACCCAGTGGTGAACCAAGAAGGGACTCACAGTCTAGGGCTGGTCCTCCCGCTTGCCACCATTCACAGCTCATCACTCATCAATAGGCACATGGTAGAACATTCAACAGAATCCTTGACCTGATCCCACTAGATGCCTGCAGTGTATATACCCCAGTTGGCAACCACAACTGCCTTCCAATGCCCATTATCTCCTTTGGCCAGGTGTAAATCACTGCCCCATAGTTAAGAGGAGAGACATGATCAAACAATCTCAAAATAAAATCACCATCATTTAACCTCAAGATGCTGGGATGAGACAAACAGGTCCATGACTCTGAAGCAAGGTCTCATAGCTGAAGTGACTCCTAAGCAGAAGCCTGAGGGATGGTGGGAAAGGGCCAGTTACTTGGGGAATGGGGTGTTCCAAGGCAAGAGAGGGCTTCAGCTGTGTGGAGATCAGAAAGAAAGGTCATGACTGGGACATAAAAACTACATGGAAAAATGGTACAGAGGGCCAGTTGGTAGAACACTTGTCTAGCATGCACAAGGCCCTGGGTTCCACCCCCCAGGATCACATAAACTGCGGGTGGTAGCATGTGTCTGATTAGTAGCATTTGGAAGGTAGACGTTCAGGGATATCCTTGGCTACATCTAGAATTTGGGGCAAGCTTTAATGACATAAGGCCCTGTCTCAAAAAGAAAGAGAATGGGGGAGAGGTAGAACAAAATGAGACTGGGTAGCTGTGCAAGGGCTACCTTATAGTCCACGGCATTACCCTAAGAGCAATCCAGACGGCTGTGTAATAGGAAAGTAATAGACAGAGACTGTGTTGTATGTTCATGTACATGCATGCATGTGGGTGTGCATGCATATGTCCTCAAAGCCAGAGGACAACTTTGAATGTTTTTTTTTTTTTTCAGGTGCCATCCATCTTGTTTTTGAGTTAGGGGTACTTGCCAAGTAGGCAAGGCTGGCTGGGCAGTGAACTCCAGGGATCCTCCTGTCTCTCCCTCTAACATGCGCTGCCATGCCTGACTTTTTTATGTGGGTTCTGGGGATAAAACATAGGCTTGAACACCTGCACAGCAAGCTCTTTATTGGCTGAGTGCAGCCAGAGATTAATGTTTGTAGAAGGTCGTCTGAAAACTGAACGGCAGGCAGTGGGTCAATGATAATCATGGTCTAGGCAAGAGATGGAGGGTAAAAACAGATGACAGAGACTGGACTAGCTTTGAGATTGCTTCTCATGACTCATGTATCTTGGTCACACACACCCCAAAAAAATCTCCTAGACCACCTTTACTGTATTGTAATACTGATTGGGCACCCGTTATATGCATAACATGTAAGACACTAAGCCAAGAAACCAGAAGAGAGATGGATAGAAGGTATCAGAATGGAGGGGCTGGGAGTCTAATAGTATGAGGAGTTGAAGGGAAGAGTCACTAATCAGCCTGAGGGGGAAGAAGAATCAGCAACCGACTCTGATCATAAAAAAACCATTTAACCTAGTGGATGGACAGGCCAGGCTCAGCACAGCTTCACAAAGCCTCAGAGGGTGTGAGCAAGCTGAGCACCAGGCAGGGGCAAGGAGAGCTGAGGCTGGAGAGGTTGGCAAGAGCCAGAGCAGGACGGTGGAGGCAACATGAGGGGTTCCAGGAAGAGCTCACAAGCAGGTAGTCCTCGGGGGCAGATGAGTGGAGCAGGGATTCCCGAGCCGGGAGCTCCCTACCGGCTCTCACGGCCTCTTTCCAAGCTCCCGGTTTGTATTCCCTACAAGGGTCACGTTCTACTCCTGACATACCAAGCAACATTTACTTCTGCAAACCTCCCATCCTCTTCCATGCCTTGTGCCCTCTCCTGTTGTCTAAATCCTAAAGGAGGGACGTGAGATGGTACATGCACTTAAAGCAATCTTGAATTAGTGTCCATTTTCCAGACGAAAACAAAAATGCCCAAGGCCAGATACTTGTGAAAAGAGGTTTATTGAACTCACAGTTTTGGAGGCCTAAATGTGTAAGCCACATGGTGCTGCCTGTGATGAGGGCCCCCCTCTCCCTTGACTGCACAGCACGGTTGGAAAACATACAAAAAGGGGTGATCATGTGGCAAGACAGAAAGCCAGAGAGAAACCCTGAACGGGCCACTGTGTTTATTTTCTTGTTGCCATGACAACATCCCCTGAAAAGTCAGTTTAAAGAAGGAAGGGTGTATTTTGGCTCACAGTTTGAGGATGCAGACTGTCATGGCAGGAAAGTCATGGCTGAGGGAACTTAAGGCAGCTAACTAGTCACAGAAGGAAGTAGAGAGCAATGTAAGGCCTGTGCCCAGCTAGCTTTCTCTCTCTCTCTCTCTCTCTCTCTCTCTCTCTCTCTCTCTCTCTCTCTTTTTTTTTTTTTTTTTTTTTGGTAGTCCAGGACCCCAGCCCATGGAATGGTCCTACCCACATTTAGAGTGGGTCTTCCCACCTCAATTAATGTAATCTAGTTAACCCTTCCAGGCATGCTGCGGGGGTGGGGTTCCAGTGATTTTAGACCCTGTCAAGTTAACAGTCAATATTAACCATCACAGTCACATTTGTTTTGAGATGGGGTCTCATGTAGCTCAATCTGACTTAAAGTTTACAATATAGCAGAAGATGTCCTTGAACTTCTGATCTTGCATCCTCTACCCTCCAAGTGAGTTACAGTTATGCACTACCACACTAGGTTTATGTGGTGTTGGGGATTAAACCTAGGTCTGCCTACTGAGCTACATCACCAACCATAGTTACTCTAGTGTAAAAACCCTCTCATGTAGCCAGGGCTGGCCTTGAATCTGCTATGGAACTGAGGATGACCTTCTACTCCAGACCCTCCTGCCTCCACCTTCTAGGGTCTAGGATTACAGTGGGTACCATCATGCCTACCCTTCAATTCCTTTTGAAGGCAGAGCCCAAATGACCAAATCACTTCCTGCCAACCCCTAGCTCTTTAGAGCTTCCAACATTCCCACCCTTAAGGTCAAACGTCTAATACATGAACCTGTTAGAGACACAACCAAGCCAAATCTAAACCATGCAAGTATCAGCAGAAACATTTAATAGAAAGTTTCTATAGTAAGCTAGCCACCACTTAAAATGATGTAGAAACATGCTTTACATGTGTGTTGTTAAATTTTAAAACAGCAAGTGCACA
The DNA here is from genome assembly GCF_903995425.1 of Onychomys torridus. Lineage (NCBI taxonomy): Eukaryota > Metazoa > Chordata > Mammalia > Rodentia > Cricetidae > Onychomys > Onychomys torridus. The sequence continues at coordinate 38,437,098 of NC_050453.1, forward strand.
GCATAATCTGAGTGTGTGTAGGTGTGGTACGTCTGGGTGGACATAGAATCAAATGGCAGCCACACTTATCTTCATGGACAGATGTGGGTTTGACTTATGTCATGTAAATTTCCTAGCACACAGTTGGTACATTTATGATCGGAAACAAACCCCCACCAAAGCTGCTCTAGGCATCTGCTTGGCGGAGTGCAGAGAAGTACTTGACCTCTGGCTGGTTACCGTGACTGCACGCTGTTGACATAGCAGTATTTCTGCCCAGGAGGACTGCAAGCGAGACTAATTCATTAAGTGCTTCCAGTCCCAAAGATGACAGGAGCCAGGAAAACATAAAGTCTTGTTACTCTGACAGCCGGTAGCCTTGATGTCTGCGTGTTTATTTATTAACTGGACTTCATGGATCCACTCTCCCACAAGCTCTGGGCTTTGCAGCTGACCTTGACACAGATCTCATTCTCACAGAGGATTAAAACCCCAAGAACACTGCCCTAGGAAGGGACATAAATTTGAATGACAATGTTGACCAGGGCTATAAGGTAGTAAGAGAAGAGAATGTTGAGGGGGTTGGGTCATTCTCTCTCTCTCTCTCTCTCTCTCTCTCTCTCTCTCTCTCTGTCTGTGTGTGTGTGTGTGTGTGTGTGTGTGTGTGTGTGTATTAGGTATGAAGTACAAAATGTTTAATATACACTTCCCCTTTTAAATCATAACAATTCTGTAGGGAATTCTTCCCATTTTAGAGCTATTGAAACTGAGATTTGGAGAGAATGTATAATTAGCAAAACAGAAGAAGTTAGATTTTAGTATGGCTATTTCTGAATTCAGCCCACCCCCCTGCTTCCCTTTTTAATAGGCTGCCATTACAAGCAGGGAATTTTAAAGCTTGGGAAACATTCTATTGATTTTGGCGTAGAAGGTTCCGAGCAGGAAGTAGATGCCAGATGCTCTTTGTTCAATGGATGGATGAATGAATGAACAAAAGAAAGAAAATTCTAAAAGGTCATGTAATCAGATCAAGGCAGGGAAGAATAATCATGTTAGAAACCCATCTCATAAATAGATGCTTCGAATGAATGCAGGGAGGGTTCTGTAGGTCTGCTTCCCAGCCCAGATTTACAAGTGCATGCCTGCAACAGAGTAAACATCAGGAGGGTCACTTTGCTGGAGCTCAAAGAACTGGGATCCTGCTGGGTATGTGGGTCAGTCAGTCCTGCTGCAGGTTAGGGGAGAAGGGGTGCTGGCCTGGTTGAGTTCCCAGGCACCAAGCTAGATGTCCGCTGCTCCTGCTTGCTAATCGATCATTCAGGCCCTGCTGGGTCCTAGCTGTTTGCCTGAATCACTTATGGTCTGAGGACACAGAGAAAAGGAATCCCAAACATAGAAGCTTCCCAGACCACTTGTGAGGGAAATGCTTTCTTTTCCTTTTCCTGTGATGTATCAAACTGACAGGCTTCCCTTGGCTCGGATGAAGAGCTGTTTTTCTCCATGTGTGTGCTGTCAGCTCTAGGAATGCTCAACACTGGTTATTGGGTCAGCAAGTAGAAACTGGGGGAAGTCTTTGTTCACCCCTCTCTTTCCTTAGTCATCTTCCTGGCTATGCACAAAAAGGCTCACATGCACCTTTCCCAGCTCAGAGCAGGAGTGAAGCCATTGTACCCAGACAGTGTACCCAGGTGGGGACACAACAGAAATACTCCATCTTCCAGGAGTTCAGAATGTAGGGAAAGAAAACACAATCTTTCATCTACCCTTTGTAGCTCTTAGGGACCACTAGAACAAAACAGTTTGGCAAAGAAAAACTGTAGTGGTATTTGCTCCACCCATGACCTTGGGCTATATGGCCCAAAGGAGGCAGTGTTTCCTGCCGTTAAAGGAGTGCCTCATGTATCTGTTGTTGATCTGCATTCATTGGTCCAATGTAGCTTGGTCAGTAGAACTTGAGACTCTTAATCTCAGGGTAGTGGGTCTGTGCCCCACGTTGGGCGCCACTATTTACAATCAATCCACGTGAGTCTATTAAGTGGGTAACAGAATTTATTAAGATCTAAATTGAGGAAATACACTCATGATTACAGAACGGGGTAGACAGCAGAAGTCATCCTCTGATCTGACCCAGAGCGAATCCACCTGGCAAGCTGGAGCAGGGAGAAAGGGCATGTGACCCTTCTCCAACTCCTTATAAGAGATCATGTACAATGGCAAGAAGCACCACCTCCTTTGGGCTGTATAGCCCAAGGTCATGGGCAAAGCAAATACCACTACAAAAAAACAGGAGCTTATTTACACATAGGCCTGATACATACATGGGAGAAACCAAAGACAACAAAGCCTAAATATCAAGAAGTGGTTTAGGATTCAGGTTCTGGTACCACCTTCAGCTAAATGCAAAGAGAGAAGCATATAGGGGAATCCACTTCCAGAGAAAGTACTAGCATAAGATGTGCCTGTGTGTATGTATGCATGTGTGTGTGTGTGTGTGTGTGTGTGTGTGTGTGTGTGTGTTGCATACACATGTGTGCATGTATGGATGTGCATGCAGAAAACTGAGGAGGATTCCAGGTGCCATTCTATGATTTATTCCTTTGAGACAGGGTTTCTTACTGAGTCAGAAGATAGGCTGGCAGCCAGCAAGCCCCGGTGATCCTACTGTGTCCACCCCCAACAATATTGTGTGTGACTACAGGTAACCACAACCAACTTTCTACATGGGTGCAAGGATTTGAACCCAGGTCCTCATGCTTGTACAGCAAAGTCTTGCCACCAAGCCGTCCCCCCAGCTCATAACCCTTATTAAGTGAATTTACATAGACGCTTTCTCAGTTGATAAACTTTTTTTTTCCTTTTGGCAATATTGGGGACTAAACCCAAGGCTCAGCCAGTGCCCTACCACTGAGTTATATCCTCAGCCCTTCCACTGATAAGGCTTTACTGAGATTTATTCGGGTTTCTCTTCCAAGTGCAGAAGGAAGGCACACTTACAGATGGGCATTTTCCCATAAAAACATACATTTCCCTCAGAAGAGTCATTTACACTGTGTTCTCAGAGTTTCTCTTGTGTCTTCTATATCTCAAAATAATCAGCTCAACATACCCCTTGTGCCAAAGAGGCACATTTTACAGTGCATATTCTGGTCTACAACAGTGTCTCAGAAGAGAGAATAGAACATAAGCCAACTTTACAGCCACATGGCCATGCCACAGAAATAATTGTGAACAGAGAGACTTGGGAGCACGATTCTGGTTGGTTTCATTTTCTAGAAAACTGGGGGAGGGGCTGACAACTCTGCTTCTATTCTCCTTTTAATCTAAGAATGTCTAATTCTTTAATCATAGGTCTGATGAGGTTAATTCACAAAGACCCAAAGGAGCCACTTTCTGACAAAGGGTACGGAATCCCTTAGAGAACCATATGTATCAGGAGAGGAGGCATGTAGTTGTAAGTGCTGGGCTCTAGTATGTCCTACCTTACAGAATAGAAAATGAAGGCTATATCTACCCCATCCCTACCAAAATAGACAAATACCAGCAGGGAAATCTGCCCAAAGCTTTGGACTTGAACTTCAAGATGATTATCTTCCCTTAATCCAAGAGAGATACTGTCCCAGGTGTGTAGAAGAATTTTAATTCCTTCCCTGTTCCTCTGTCACTTTTTTTCCTAGCCCCATCTTGCCAGGAGCATCCAATTTGGATTGAGGAACTGCCTTTAAAAATGATTTCTGCCGGGTGGTGGTGGCGCACACCTTTAATCCCAGCACTTGGGAGGCAGAGCCAGGCGGATCTCTGTGAGTTTGAGGCCAGCCTGGGCTACCAAGTGAGTTCAGGGGAAAGGTGCAAAGCTACACAGAGAAACCCTGTCTCGAAAAACAAAACAAACAAACAAACAAAAGATTTCTAAGGCATTACACACATGCACACATACTCACTGGATGAGCTCTTTGGACTTGATCTGGGAAGTCATAATCACTCAGACTAAAGAGAAACCTGAGCCCATCAAATAATCACCCCAGACTCAGGAGAAATTTGGTTCACACAACTGGTTGGTAGCCCTTAAGTCTCTGGCCAATTCTTGACCCTGCGTCCCATCTCACCACAGGAGTACTAACATTACAGATGCATGCCATTGCGTTTGTTTGTTTGTTTGTTGTTTTCTGTATGTTCTAGGATTTGAACTCACAGCCTCAAGGTTTGCATAACCTGTGTTGTTTTATCCACTGAGCCATCTTTCTGGGCCTCAAGAGATAGTCTGAAGCATAGAGCATGCTCCTGGGGCACATGTGCTGTTAGATATGCTAGGTATAGAGATGTCCATATTCTAACCAGTTCAAGACTATGGCTTTAATCTTAAAGGTGGTGTATGCCTTTAAGGAGGCAGAGGCAGGTGGATCTCTGAGTTAGAGGCCAGCCTGGTCTATAGAGGGAGTTCCAGGACAGCCAGAGCTACAGAGAAATCCTGTCTTGAAAAAAACAAAAACAACAACAAACACCACATCCTTCTTGCTCTCCTACGTCATGGATTTGTTCTTTTAAATGATAGACAAAGGTGTGGTACCCTACTGACCAGGATGTATGCATATGGTGAATGTCAGACAGGTTTAGAAGAGACAGAAGTGCCCAAAGCCAGGGTATTTCCCCACTAATATTACTTTCCAGAGAATGGCCTCAAATAAGTAGAATGGCCGCTTCCTCGGGCCTCAGAAGCTAATCTGGTTCTTATGCTGTCACGGTAGGTGGACCACTTAGGCTCTCCCAAACAATTTGAGTTCCAATAAACATGAACAGCGGGCCCTCACATAAGGAGACCAGCTTCCCTCTGGTTTCAAAGTCTGGATAGGAAGGCCCCTGCTGCTATCCCTCAAAAGCTCTGTCTAGCGCCAGAATCATGTTACCAAAACCGAGCTCTTCTCTCTGCCGAGCACAGATTCCAGGGAAACTTTCCCAGGAGATGTTGTGGAGGAAGGCAGGACAGGCTGGAGTCCAGTTCTGCCCGCGTGGCTGCCTGGGTTCCCTGGGCCAAGCTTGCACTCTCCGGAAAAGCGGCTTTACACTAAGAAGCCTGAAAGCACTCTGCAGGCCCTGGTGCCCCAGCAAGGCCCTGGGACTCAGCCTTCCCCAGCCCCCAGCCCACCCTGCCGGCTCTCAGCACCAGCGAGCTTTTAGTCTCCTGCACGGCTGCCTGCTGGAGTGTGCCACGAATTTGTACCTGTCACTCCACATCCATCGCCTGCGCGTCACTGCTCACGGCGCACCGGAAACCTTCTCCTCCCAGAAAGTTCCCCAAGGACAGCCCAGCCCTTGACAAAGGCGTCTACATTTTTTCTTTCTCTTACTGGTGACACCCCAACACACGCACACCCCTTTTTCCTACTTTCCCTAGCCTATCCAGTCCCCTAACACCCGAACTCCCGCAGCCTTGTGGGATATAGTCATTTGCTGCCTGATGGATAAACAAAAGCTAAGGAACTTCCAGCCTCATTTTCCTAAGAGGCTCCCCAAAAGGAGAGTGAGTGTACCCCAATGCCCTCCCGACCCCGACAAAAGGAATAGCATCCCAGTAGTCTATGACGTCCTTCCAACTCTTACAGCTGAAAAGAACCTGATTGCAAAAGTTAAGGTAGAGGACTGTTTGGGTAGAGAAAGAGCATCATCGAGAGCAGGAGAGGAGGAATGGAGGCGTGTAGTAGTGGAGATAAATTAATGAAGAGCATGGTACACACATGAAGAGGTCATGAAACCCATTATCTTGTGTGATGGCTTTTAAGTTAATGTTTTTAGTTCTTTCGTTGTGTTGTTTTTGTTGTTGTCTTTCAAGACAGGGTTCCTCTGTGTAGCCCTGGCTGTCCTGGAACTCACTCTGTAGACCAGGCTGACCTTGAACTCAGAGACCGGCCTGCCTCTGCTCCTGAGCGCTGGGATTAAAGGTGTGTGCCACCATGCCTGGTTTAAGTTGATTTTTAAAAACACTTAAAATGTAAAAAGAAGGCTGGAGAGATGGCCCAGCCACTAAGAGCACTTACTGCTCCTCCTGAGGACCCAGGCTTGGTTCCCAACACACACATCACAGCTCACAAATGCCTGTAACTCCTGTGCCAGGGGACCCAACTCCCTCTTCTGACTTCTGTGGGCTCCTGTACATACATGACACATAAAATCACAGAGTTCACTATCCTTAGCTATCAGGGAAATGCAAATTGAAACGACTGTGAGATATCACCTTATCCCAGTGAAAATGGCTAAGATTTAAAAATAAAAATAAATGCTGGCATGGATGTAGAGAAAGAGGAACACACATTCATTGTTAGTGGGAGTGCAAACCAGTGCAACCACTATGGACATCAGTGTGGAGATTCCTCAAAAAGCTGGAAATAGATCAACCATCTGATCCAGCTATACCACTCCTGGGTATATTCTCAGAGAACCCTATATCTCACTGTTCATTGTTGTCCTATTCACATAACAGCCTAGATGTCCATCATTTGATAAATGGATCATGAAAATGTAGTATACATTGAATATTCTTCAACTATTAAAAAAGTGAAATTATGAAATTTAAAGGAAAATGGATGGAGCTGGAAATAATTATCCTGACTAGGATAACCCAGACCCAGAAGACAAACACTTCTCTTTTGTATGTGAATATTAGCCTTAAATCTCTAGATATGTGTTTCATTTGGAATATCCTCAAAGGTTATGAAACCAGTGAGGGGCCATTGTATGGGGAAGCAGCATTTCAAGGGAAGGGGACAGAACACAGGCCTTATGGAAAGGGAATAACAGAACAGGAAGGATTAAATGGGGTGGGGGATGAAAGGCTAGGGTAGAGGGGGCAGTGTGGGAGGGATAAAGAACACTAAAGACTTTTGAAATGCTTATATGGAAACCCACTACCTTAGAAGCTTCCTGAAATATATACACATATAAAAGGGACTTTAAATGGAGTTACCCTTTAGCACAGGGGAACAATGCCCTCCTCAGACACCACAGGCTATCAAGCAAAAAGCCTTGTGCCAAGTCTGGTTTCTAGTTGTTGGTCAGTGGGGTCCCCAGACCCTCAAACATTACAGGCTGTTGTCATTGCTCTTGGTCACCCTCTTGAAGTTGATGGTAAAACTCAAGCTTTCAGAGTGCCAGAAGTTTCAGTTTATGCCACTTGGGGGGAACATTATTCAACAATCATACCCAGCTGTGAATTCTGCAAACTACAGCTGCCAGCGGCCTGGCGAGATCGGTTGGTGCAATATTGGCATGCATGTTATAGGAATAATCATCTGCTTTCTGATTGGATTTAAAGATGGCTCCGCAAGACTGTACTCACGCCTGGAGCTATTAACTGAGCCAAAACCCTATGACCATTAGTTCATAGGCCTTAGGGGAGAATGTAATACTTTTATTCAGCTAAATGGACACAGTTTTTAAATTTCCTCCTAAGTTCTTATCTTTATACCCATAGATTAGTGACTCTCTCAACCCTCAACAGAGAAACTCTTTTTTTTTTTTTTTACAGTCGTTGGCAATTAATTAATACAGAGACCTACAACTAGCTAATGTGCAGAGAATAAGAGACTGTGGAACACTCAGCTCTAAATAAACATGTATACCACCTTTCCATCCCGCACCACTCAAAGGTCCCTTGAGTAAGTGCCAGGAGCAGTGGGTGACCGCAGTGAAACAGTATTGGTTGGACATGACAGGGGCATTGTGCACATCAACTCACGTTGGCTGTGACTGCGTGTACAAGACCCAGCCAAGCAAATCCTAGCATAGGTGGGGTAGGGGCTCATGAAGTCCCACCCCAGCTGGAAGGTTGTTGGCAAATGATACCTGCTGTCAGGAGGAGAGTGAGCTTTCTTCAGGATGCAGACCTCATGCTCCATTCGACGGTTCTGCACCCATGACGTAGAGCAGCACTAAGTGGGCCCAGTGGGTTTAAAACTAAGAGAGAGAAGCTGGCGGTGGTGGTGCACGCCTTTAATCCCAGCACTTGGGAGGCAGAGGCAGGTGGATCTCTGTGAGTTCAAGACCAGCCTGGTCTACAGAGCGAGTTCCAGGGCAGCCAGCTGTTACACAGAGAAACCCCGCCTTGAAAACCAAAACCAAAAATAAAAATAAAATAAGAAAGAGAGCACATAAAGTTGGGATGGAAAGTAGCAGAGAGGACAGGGGAAGAGTTGGAGAGAAGGGAATCGGGGGTGGGATTGATCAAAATACATTTTATGCATTTATAAAATTCTCAATAAATAAACCTTTTTTAAAGAGCTGGACACAGTATCACATACCTTTAAAAAACTAAAAATATCCAAGAGGCATCATTAATAAAAACAAAAAAAAATGAAATTCTAAAGTAAATAACTAATTCAGGTATGCTGGCAGATGCTTATAATCCCAACATTCAGAAGGCTGAGGCAGGAGGATCATGAGATCTGGGCTAACCTAGGCTACATGGTAAGACACTCCTACAAAAATAAAATAAAAGGCAATAACTAAACCTAGCCTGGCACCCATGTTTAGGTGCACAGCTAAGCAGCGTGGCTATGTCCACATTGCTAGGCAGCAGATCTCTCAAATCATTTTCATCTTGTAAAACTGAAACTCTACCCTTCCTAAGGCTGCAACTCTTTAATACAATTCCACACATTGTGGTGACCCCCTACCATAACATTATTTTGTTGCTATTTCATAAATATAATTTTGCTAGTGTTATGAATCATTATGTAAATATCTGATATGTGACCCCTATGAAAATGTTCATCCCCCAGAGGGGTCATGATCCATAGGCTGAGAACCATGCAGTAAATGCTAATCCCCTTTTATTCTTCCCATAGTCCTTGACAACCCACTCTCTTCCTGTTCCTATTATTTTGATGACATTGGATAGTCCCTATGAGCAGAGTCATACAGGATTTGTCCTTTAGTGAATGGCCTATTTTCACCTAGCACATTGTCCTTGAAGGTCATGTTTATTGTAGCATTTGAAATGATTTCCTTCCTCTTTAAGGCTGAATAACATTTCATAGCACATACATCCAACTTTTTATTCATTTCTTTGTTTGTATGGCTTCTTCAGTTGTTTTGGTGGTGGTGGTGGTGGTGGTTTTTTGAGACAGGGTTTCTCTGTGTAGCTTTGGTGCCTGTCCTGGAACTCACTCTGTAGACCAGGCTGGCCTCGAACTCACAGAGACCCGCCTGCCTCTGCCTCCCAAGTGCTGGGATTCAAGGTGTGCGTCACAACCACCTGGCTTCTTCAGTTTTTTTTTAACAACCTAATTTTGCAGCTGGTTACCCACATAAACCAACTGAATTGCTAAATACCCTGTAGCCAGTAAAATATGTTTATTCAGAATTTTATCGTTGTCTTCTGAACCAACATTTAGGGGTCTCTGATTAGTCCTGGGAGAATCTAAGATAAACTATTTGAGAACACTATAGGCTGTGGACATAGTAATGGCAAATGGTGTTGATAGTGCCAATGACTATGTGCCCATGAGGACACTTACCCAACCTTAGCTTTGGCCTGGTCAAATATTTTCTGTGCATGGACATTGGATTTTTTAATGATACTAGGGAAGTGTGAACTTATTTGTGTTAATGGTATTGTATTCTTTTTTCATTTTCATATGTGCATATGTGTCGGAGGGGCAGTGCCTGTCCATATATGACCCTGAGGTGATGTTGGGAGTCATCCTCTATTGCTCTTCTATCTTATTCAGTGAGGCAGGGTCTTTTGATGAAACCCAGAGTGCTCACCAACATAGCTAGTCTCTTTAGCCAGCTTGCTCTAGTAGTCCTCTGTCTCTGCTTTCTGAGGCTGGATTATAAGCAAGCCACCATCGCCCACCTAGTATTTACATGGGTTTGGGGGATCCAAATTCTGGAAATGACTTATACAGCATCTTCTCCGCCTTTATGTTTTTAAAGAGACTTTTAAAAAACTGTTATGTTTAGTTCATAAGCTGTGTGTGTGTGTGAGAGAGAGAGAGAGACAGAGACACACACACACACAGAGGAGGAGAGAGAGGGAGAGAGAGAGAGAGAGAGAGAGAGAGAGAGAGAGAGAGAGAGAGAGGAATGTGGAGGTTAGAAGACAACTTTTGAAGTTGGATCTTCATCCTGTGAATCTTGGGGCTTGAACTCAGGTTATCGGGAGTGGAGACACGTGCCTTTCTCCATTGAGCCATCTCGAAGGCCCCTTTTTAAGAGATTCTTAAAGAGGACACACTGAAGTGTTTATTAATTGTACATGATGAATAAGGACATGCTTCGGAATCATCAGAAGGTTTGCTGAGGCAAGGAGGGGTCTGCCTACCATTTTCTCTACCCCTGCCCATGCTTGAAGCGTTCTAAACCAAAAGGGGTTTGTCTTAGAATACGTTTTAATCTTCTGTTTGGATAATGCTGTGCCTGCTTCCTGCTCTGCTGGAACTCTGAAAATCGTTGGTGAAACGGGATAATTTTTACTATTAATCACTTCTCTCAGTGCTGCAACTCTCTGCTCCCTCTTCCCTCATTCTGAAGAATAAAATGTCACCACCACTGTGCAGACCACACAGACGCACAGAAGGATGGCAAAGGCACATAGATAGAAGTGTCCATGGCGGGAAGGCTCAGGTTTCTCCACAAGACGTCCCATCTTGGGGTTCAGGCCTTCCTTCCTGAACTTGAAGTACTTCTCCACTAGACATGCCTTTTTAAAAACTGTAATGTATTTTACTCTTGTTTATTTATTGTGATAGGGTCTCACTATCACTATGTAGCTGAGGATGACCTTGAACTCTCAATCCTCTGCCCCTACCTTCTAGGTACTGGGATTTCATATGTATACTACCGTATCCACCAGCAGACATTTCTATTAGCAGTCACCAATCTTTCTACTTCTAATCAATCTGGATACATCATGAAGGAAGGCCATTGGTTGGTTTGTTGATATATTTATTTCTCCTTTTTCTAACTACCCACATCCAGCCTCCCCTAACTATGACTGAATTTGTCTTTGAATTATCTCATGTTTGTGTGTATAAATCCAAGGCCATGACCACTACTTGAGTCCCAGCCATACTGTCTTGCTGGATTATTCTAGCACCTCCCAGTGGGTGCCTCCATCACTCCTACATCATCCCATCCTCCTCCTGTCACTCACACCCATGCAAGGAACACCCACCTGTCTTCCCACGGTCCCTGGAGGGAATACAGGCTCCAACAGGGACCCCCAGAGGCCTGTGCACCTGGCTGCTCCTTGTCTTCCCAGTCTTACTCTTCCTTCCAATCTTCTCTCTCCTTGACACCCCCTGCCAACCTGAATTGTGTTCTTCAAAAACACCATGTTTGAAGGATGGAGAAACGGCCCAGTAGTTTAGAATACATGCCACTCTTCCGGGGGATCCAGGTTGACTTCCCAACACCCACATGGTCTATCACTGCATTTGCAGAGGGATCCAACACCCTCTTCTGGCCCCTGTAAGCCCTATACACACATGGTGCACAGACATACATGCAGACAAAAAACATTCACACACATAAAATAAAAATAAACAAATCTTAAAAAAAAAAAGACACCATGCCCTTCCTCACTCCCAGCACTGGCACAGCTCTTCCTCTGCCTGGGACACTCCCCTCTTCCCTCTTTTCTCCCATAAACCTTTGGTCTAGAGAACTCCCCCAAGATCAGCTGGAGCTCAGCTTCTCTGAAAAGAAACCTACCTTGACCTCTCTGAGTCAGTGGTTGCCCTGCCCTGCTCACTCAGAAACCCCGTCATCAGAGCACTTTACTCTCTCTTCTTTATTTCAGGTGTTCCATATATTTTTTTAAACAGAATATATCTCACTTGGAAGAAAGGAAAGAGTATAGAAATATGTATCACGAGAAAGGCCTAGTATCCTTGGCTGTCCCTGGATAGCCCCACACTTTGACAGTTCCCTGGCCCCATGACCACTGAAGGGGGTTTCACCATGCTGAATACATGGTGAGGGCCTCAACTTGGTGGACTGTGTGTTCCAGTGTGGTCTCAGACAGCTGCTGGACCTTCTCACGCCGTCTCTATCATCTCAGCCCAGGCACATCAGAACAGTGGCCTCGGGGCCCTTCCTCTTTGGGCATTGGAACTACCCAGTGGTCTCACAGTGCCAGCCATGATGGACCTTCCAAGGGTCACTTCCCCATGTACCCCACCCCTGCTTGAATCTCCACGCACTTTGTGCCCACAGAGCCTCCCCTGACACTGGGCTCCAAGCCCACCCACCCCTCATGTGCTCAGAATCCATCAGCCTTAAATCTCTGATACCTCACAGCAGTACCACCATGAGAGCCTTGGCTACTTCTGCTCTCTCCCGACCACATTTCTGCCTTTCCCTTGTCCTCTCCTTGACTCTGAAGTGGCCCTCTGTCTGTGGCCCTGTGCATCCTTCTTTACTCACTGTTCTGGCTAGTTTTTATGTCAGCTTGACACAGGAAGAGTCATCTGAGAAGGAGAAAAGACCTTAATTGGGAAGATGCCCCCATCAGATTAGTCAGGGGGAAAGCCTGTGGTGCAGTTTCTTGATGGCTGATGTGGCTACGAGAAGGCCCAGCTCACTATAGGATATGCCACCCCCGGGCTGGTGGTCCTGGGTGCTATAAGCAGGCTGAGCAAGCCATGGGGAGCAAGCCGGTAAGCAGCACTCTCCCATGGCCTCTTCTTCTGTTCTTGCCTCAAGTTCCTGCCCCGACTTCCCTCCGATGGAGCGTGACCTGAGAGTTGTAAGATGGGATAAATGTTTTCCTCCCCACGTTGTTTTTCATCCTGATGTTTTGTCACAGCAACAGACACCCACTCGGGCCCGTGTGCCTTCGCTGCCTTTTCTTTTCTATCCCCTTGCCCCTGCCTCTTTCCTTCGGCTACACCAAGCTTAGATCTCCATCTCCTGCAAGAAATGCCCTGCCTGTGACCCCCCCATCCCAGCATCCTGGCTCTCTGCTCCCTCTCTTCATCAAGAGTGGTGACCTGTCACCCCAGCTCTACCACTGATAGTGGTCTCAGTGTCACCCATCCCCTCCTAAGCTGGCTCCTTGGCATCTAGGTACCAGCGATCCTCCTCTCTGAGACCCTCCCTCCCTTGACTGGGACATTTATAACACTGTGGCCATAGACAGCCATGATGGGGCCCTGAAGGAGGACAGACTTTCCTTACTTCCCTTCAGTTCCAAGGAAACGAGAGAGTTTCCTGCCCTTGTAGTTGTGTGGAGGGAGGGTGGTGGTCTGGAAGAGGTGGTATGCCACGTGACCTGGCCTACATGCTGGAAGCCAGGAAGACACCGGTGAGAACTAACTATAACAAGTCCACCTTGGATCTGGGGTCTGGGTGGGAGAGAACTCAGCTCTCAGTAAGAGCTACGAGGTTTCAAGAAATACTATTTATCAACTCTAAAGAGAGCTGTGGGAGAGGTGTCCCAGTTTCTGGAGGAAAGAAAGGAAAGAAGTGGGGCAAGAACTCTGGCCAGTCTGTAGCCTCCCAGCACATAGGGCTCTGCCTTGGCTTCTGTCCTTGTCCACTCTCTTACTGGACTGCTGACTTGTCCCGTCTTCCTAGCTCTCTCTGCAAGTTTTGGTGCGATCCTGCCCTCAGCCCACGCATCTACCCAGCTGCTCCGGAGACAGCCTTGCATGGGCATTTCCCAGCTCCCGGCCTGTGGCCCAACCACCTGTTTTAATTTTCCACTTTGACTCTGCCAAATAGCACAATTCTCCTCTCCAAGCAGCAGGCCCTCTGGACTTGCCCTCTCTGTCAGCGGATGGCCTTCAGTCTCCATCCTGCCGTCTTTGGTACCTACTCGGCTCCAGCAGGCCGTCCTCTAGGTCCTGGCCACTCTGTTGTCCCTGGAATCCTCCCAGTCTCCTTTGAATTTTCCCTGCTCCCACCCCCCACTTTCAGTCTCATTTCCAAGAAGTCACTGGGTGGCCTTCTCTGTCCCAGACATGGTTCCTCCTACTCAGTCTTTATGCCACCAGATCAACATCCACTCTGCCAAGTCCATCCATTCAAACAAGTAGTTCTCAAGGTACAGCTCTGGCACAGTATCCATGTCACCTACAACCTTGTTAGAAGTGCACGTTCTTGGGGCCAGGCAGCTCTACTGTTTCGGAAGCTCTCTTGGCTAGTGCCCAACAATCCGTGTTGAGTAACTCAGACACATACTGAAGTTTAAGAGCTACTACTCTGAAACCTGGCTCAGGGCACCTCTCCTCTGCTTAAAATCCTGAACATACCTGATGCAAGTTCAGTTCAGGCTCAGCCAGATAAAACAAATGGGGAAAATGCTTTAACCATACGAGAATGCATTTCGCTTGCATTTTGAAGAAGTCTGACCGTGGATAGTACTGAGCTGATACAGTAGCTCCATGGTGCCATTAAGGAACCAGGGTCATAGTTTTTTATTTCTAGTTCCAAAGCACAGACCTCTTTAGCATCAAAGTTACCTCACGGTTCAAGAGAGCTGCTATAACCCTAGCCATCACATCCTAATACCGACTAGGAGCAAAACCACGAAAGTCCAAGGGGAGACTCTTCCAGCTGTGTCCATTCTCAATAAGTCACCTTCCAAAGAACACTTCCACTTAAAAGCAGTCGATCCGAGTTTGGTCACATGACTGCACCAGACATGTACCAGAAGCTGGGAAACGTGGTTTGTTGTTTTGGATGGCAATATGCCCAACTGAAAATTAAGTTTCTCTCAAAAGGTTGCATACCATATGATTTCATTTCCGCAACACTGTGAAATGACCAAATTGTAGAAAGGACTAACAGATCAATGAAGGGTGTGTGGCCAGAGCTATCAGAGCATGGCAGGAAGGCACGCCGAGTGTGGTGGCCCCTTCTGCACTCAGGAGGTGAGGGCAGGAAGGTCAGGGGTTTGAGGTCATCCTTGGCTACATAGTGAGTTTGAGGCTAGCCTGGGCTACATGAGAATCTGTACCAAATCTGCAACAAAAGAACAGCGTGACAGATTCTTGTCATGAGCACTGTGTAGCGGTCCCCCAAATTGCATTGAGCTAAATACATGCATATTTCTGTTCACGTAAAATCAGAATGTTTACTGGATGGGGTTAACATCGGTGTTCTGGCATGATCCTGAATGGTCGTTTTGTAAGATACCGTTCGAAACAACTTCATGAAGAATCTTTCTGTATTGCTTCTTATAACTGCTCATAGATCTATAATTATCTCAAAGTGAGAAAGAAAAGGAAGGGAAACAAGACCGAGGTCCTTTCACTAATGAGGAGGGGAGACATCAGAACCCGCTGTGTATCTCTCCTGGAGCCCCAGCCCACCCTGCCCCTGGCAGTCTAGATTTTCTGAAGATGCTCAGGCATTTCCTGACATAGCACAGCGGCAGGGTACCTCCTGAGCAACCTACACCAGGCTGCCACTGCTGGTGTGGAGCATCGCCACCTGGAGGATGGGCTCCGAACTGCCATTAGAACTCAGGGCTCACAGACCTCTTCCTCTGAAGAGTCCTATGGAAGCAGAAATGTTCATAGCCTTCAGACATTGCGGAGGCAACCATTGACGAATTCTGCCCTGTCATCTTCCTCATGTTCTGTTCCTTGAGGCATTCCCTCCCACCAGCTGCTCCCTTACCCCTGGGCAGCTCTGCTGAACTTGACTGTGCCCCCTGGGGACAGAATCACACTGCTGTCAGAAGCTTCTGCTCAAACAGAACCCCGTCCACAAGTTCTTCCCAGCAGCTTCTAAGCAGCTGGCCCTCCTTGAGACAGGATCTCCCTGCGTTCCCCCAGCTGGCCTGGAACTCACTTCCCATGTAAGATCAGGCTGGATTCAAATGGGGTGCAGTCCTCCTGGGTCCACCTCTGAGTGCTGGGATGACAGACATGTGTCACCACACACTCAACCTCGGTTTTTGCTCAAAGGGTACTAAGGAGAGGTGGCTGGGGAGGAACATATGACAAAGCAGCTCTGGAATGATGGAAGGATTCTGCAGGGGCGGGCAGAGAAAAGGTAGGGGAAGGAGATTGGATGGGGAGGGAGAAAAAAGGAGGGGAGGGCAGGGGAGAGGAAAGGGGATCCAAAAAACAGGCAAGTAGAGTAAGAACGACCCAGGCACAGACCTAGGGGACCAAGGGGCAGAGCCAGCATCAAGGGGCATGGACAGAGCACATCTGAGCTTCCTGCTGGAGCACCACGAGCAGAGAACTGAGCCCTAAGTCAGCACGAGCCCAGGGAGGCCAGATACTGCCCGTTTATGGGCACTGTGGCTGCCAGGCCTAGAGGAATGCAAGAGGCCTTCTGGACCTCTTGGCCTGGAGCCCATGGAAGGAGGCAGGGAGGGCAGGGATGGGTGTTTGGGATTTGGTTAGTTCTCTGACTTATAGGCAGAATTCTGTGACTGTGAGTTTTTCTTACAGGAGTATCCATGGCTTTCATCAGATTCTCAAAGAGCTTCCATAGCCCTCAACAGCCAAGAATGGCACCTAGTAATTTGAGAAAAGGTCCTGCATGGGCAGAAAAGGGGGAGGGGAAACAGACTAAGGACCAGGATTACAGGGAACTAACTAGAGCTCAAGAGGAAGTACTTAGCGTTGGCTGGTGAGCTGGGCCTCCCAGACCCCTGTGGGTATGGGTGTCCTGGCTTGCTCTCAGCCAGGGCAGAGGACATGGCCAGGACCTTCTGCTTCATCTCCCAGCTCTGGAGGACCCTTCCCTGTGTGGATTCCTGCTGACCTAACCCCCATAGCTTAACTAAGTGACTCCCCCAAGCTAAGGGTGACCTTCCCTGTCCCCCCAGACTACCTGTCCTCCTGAAAAGGGTTTCCACAGCTCACTGCAGTTCCCCTGTTGGAGATCCATCCAGGGCACATGTCACTGGGGCTGGCGTCTGTCTCGACACAGTTGTAACCCCAGTGAGAACCTGGCCTAGCATTTGGCATAGGCAGACACTCAATATTCAAGGACTATTAATTGGATAAATAAAAATACAAAAGAATATGTTATCATTGGGTGAGGACATATGCTGTTATAGTCCTGCTTGAGTATTGTCAGAAAATGAGTTGGAGCAGGTCATTAATCCAGCAGGAAAGAAGATGAAGATGTCCCCAAGTTTGTGAAGTAACTCCAGGGAAGTTAAATCTAGTTTTATCCACAGAATACCCCAAAGGGCCTTTAACAGGGAAGGGTCATCCTTACTAATTCTTTACATAAACACAAAAGCAGATGGAGCTAAAAACACTCATCAGATAGGGAGAGAGCATTATAGAAATGTTTACATGTAAATATTTGTAAAGCAGATGAGCCATGAATAGACAGTAACAGAGGCCTATGTTCAATTTGTGGTTTAGTCCACAGGCCAGCATTCTAGCTCTGGAATACTTACTCAAGGCCAGTGCTAGCACGAGGAGACATATGTGAGTCCTGGGCAGTAACCACATGAAAGAGAAAGTACCTCTAGCTTTGTTAGCCTAACACTCACTTGTGGTCACTGTCCCCTCCTCCCGTGTGTGTGCATGTGTGTGTGCGTGTGTGTGTGTGCGTGTGTGTGTGTGTGTGTGTGTGTGTGTGTGTGTGTGTGTGTGTGGTGGCCCTTCATTTTCATAATGATATTGGCCCTACCCTCTGCCTGGCTAATTGTCAAATTATAAGATGGCTTTTCATTTAGCAACACTGACGGCCATCCCTTCAGGGTTAGTTCCCCACCCCGACTCACATAAACATAAAATTACCATCATGAAGTATATAGTTCAGCAGCACTTAGTCCGTTCATATTGCTGGGTAACCACTCCATGCCATTAAGCAGTTGTTCTGTCCTCTCTATGAATTTGCCTATTAAGGAAACATCGTGTAAAGGTAATTATACAGTACCTGAACTCTTGCGTCTGGATCCAGTCTCTCAGCATAATGTATGGGGACTCAGCCATGTCAAAGCCTGTTTGCAGTGCCTGTCAATTATGGGATAGAATTCTGTTCATCTGGATATTGGAACTAGTTCCATCTTTCAGTTGTTTCTAAGTAAGTTCTGTCCTTAACATGTATATAAATATTTTTTTCTGTGTATTTACCTAGAAATAGAAGCCCTTTAAAATTTTGCCCCCCTAAAAAAATTTTTTTTTTTTTTAGAGCTGAGGACTGAACCCAGGGCCTTGAGCTTGCTAGGCAAGCACTCTACCACTGAGCTAAATCCCCAACCCCAATTTAAACATAAATTTAAATTCTCCCAGAAAATATTTGCCAAAAGTTTGGTGGAAAGAAATATTACTCATGACAAATTTAGAGTTTTATCTTTTCTTTTTTGTGACAATATAAAATTATCCGACAGCTGACCCCAGTCTCTAATAAAGGTAGAAAAGTAGAGGTGAGCCGGGTGGTGGTGGCGCATGCCTTTAATCCCAGCACTTGGGAGGCAGAGGCAGGTGGATCTCTATGAGTTCGAGGCCAGCCTGGTCTACAGAGTGAGATCCAGGAAAGGCACAAAGCTACACAGAGAAATCCTGTCTTTAAGGGAAAAAAGAAAAAGAAAATGTAGAGGTGAGCTAGGCCTGTCACAGAGGCCAGAGCTGAGTGTGGTGCGTCCCCAGTCCTCCCTGGCTCTGCTGAAGACCCTAGGTCAGTGGTTCTCAACCCTCCTAATGTTGTGACCCATTAATACAGTTCCTCATGTGTGGTGACCCCCAATGTTAGGACTCATAATATCATGACTCACAGGTTGAGAACTACTGCCCCAGAGCCTTGCAGACCCTGGGGAGCTGAGCAATGGAACAGCTACCCCAGAGGCCCCAGTCTCCACCTCCGGCCCACAGGCAGAGAGCTTCCTGTGACTGCTGCCACCTCCCTGGGCACTGCTTCCCAGCAGGAGGCACTTGGGTGTTTGTCCTCAGATTATTCTGAGACACACACTAAGAAGTTGCTCTTTAGTGGGATATGGTGCCACACACATCTGATCCCAGCACTGGAAAGTAGAGGCAGGCAGCTCTCCTTAAGTTTGAGGTCAGCACAGTCTACATAGCAAGTTCGAAGTCAGCCATGGCTACATAGAAAAATCCTGTCTCAAAAGCAAAAAGCAAGCTGGGCAGTGGTGGCACACGCCTTTAATCCAAGCACTCGGGAGGCAGAGGCAGGTGGATCTCTGTGAGTTCAAGGCCAGCCTGGACTACCAAGTGAGTTCCAGGAAAGGCACCAAAACTACACCGAGAAACCCCGTCTCGAAAAACAAAACAAACAAAACAACAACAACAAAAAAGCAAAAAGCAAGCAATAGCAAAAACAAAACAATCTGCTTTTTGTTGCCTGGACATGGTGGTACATGCCTGGACACCCAGTACTCTGGCAGCTCAGATAAAAGGAGTTGGAGTTGGTGTCTAGCCTGGGCTACACAGCAAGGCCTCATCTCCAAAGGAGGAAGGGGCTTTGGGGGATGAGTACTGCCAAGATAGCTCGGTTCATATAGTGCTTACCATGCAAGCATGAAACTGGGAGTTTGATCAAAGATGTGCATTCAATTGCCAGAACCCACATAGAAATTGCCAGGCTTGGTAGCATAGACTTGTAATCCCAGCGCTGAGGAGCTGAGACCGATTCCTGATGTTCACTGACCAATCAAGACTACTTGTCAAGTTCCATGGTAGTGGGAGACCCTGCCTCAAAACAGAAAGGTGGACAGTGCCTGAGGATGATACTCAAGGTTGTTTTCTGGCCTCTATGCGCATGTGTCAAGTGCCTGTGCACCTGCACACCTGCTAACATGTGTGTCCACACAAACACACACAAAACATGAAGTTTTGATCCTGGTTTCCTAATGGTAGGAAGGGTTGTAGCATTCTGGATAAGGCTTTAAGGAAGGCTAAGGTGAGTGTGGGCAAAGCATGGGAGAAGAGAATGAGACACACAAGCCACAAGCTCAAAGGCCCAGTCAGCATCATGTATGAGGCACAGGAGACGGGAGTAAGGCAGGCTCTGGGTTCCATCCCTGTTGGTGGGGAGGGTGGGAGGTAACTGGTTTCTCTATCAGAATGATGGAGCAGTGAATCCATGGAGCTCTCAACCTGTTCCCTTAAGCAGATGCTTCTCAAAGTCTGAAAAGAAAAGCTGGCTCTTCCTGGAATCTGATTCATCCTAGCTGACTGTGTTTCTCTTTTGCTTGGGTTGCTGAGAAACTCACAGGCGATTAGGAGCCACATCCAGCAGTCCTGTAAATCAGCTTGATGACTGGCTTGGCACTCTCTTCTGACCTGCTGGCTGCCTTATCTAACAGATACCCTGTACTGAAGCATCTAAAATCCCTGGGATAATGTATGGTAACAGGAAGCATTCTTCTCCTCTTGCTGTCATGACTACGTCTACCTACAGTCTTCCTACCATTAACTCACAGCCTAGATCCAGAAAAGGCTCCGGGTCAGATTGCAGCCTTCCTCTCCCTGCTCTTGGTCTTGGCTCCAGGAAGAAACCACTCCAGAACAGACCAGAGGAAAGCAGGGAGCCCATGCATAGCCTGGTACAGCCATTATCGGTTTCACGTCACCTGCTTGTGAACAGCCCTTGATGGAGTGAAGGACATAACAAGCCTGACCTCCAGCCACGAGGTATTGGACAGGGCAGGAGGGCATGGATGGTGATGAGGGCACTGATTCATTCTTCAGTCTTGCACAGAAGTGCAGTGTTGCATGCCCACAAGCAGAGAGGAGGAAGGAGGTTTCCTAAGCACCTTGGGAAAAACCAAGCCTTTGAGCTGGGCTTTCTGACAAATGGTGGCGGGAAGGATAGCAGCGTTCTGGGCAGGGGAGATGGCTGAGGGAAGGCTGAGCTGAACGTGAAGAAAGGAGCAGCTGGATGCACAGGCCACAAGCTCAAAGGTCTGCAGGGGTGAGCATCGCACATCTGTGTTTGAGGCATGGGAGAGGAGACTGAGGCAGGAGGTGCCCAGGGCTGGCAGTAAGACCCAGTGTGGCCCATGCCACCTATTAACACTGTCCTTGTGGACCCAGTGGGACATATCTAGTCAGCCAGGCACACACTTGATGCAGGCTGTGAGGCAGAGTCTCAGGACAGAGAAGGCTGACTCCAGAAGGCAGGGAATGGCTAAGCATCAAACATCACCCTTGTGGCTGGAAAAGTCTTTAAAAGGCTTAAGCAAGGAAGCAACATAGTTATACTTCGAAAAGTTATTAAACTGAACACCTTCCATACCCTCCTATATTGAAAAGATAACAGAATACTAACAGTAATGATCATGAGTACTAAGAATTTTGGGGGGGCTGTGGTTGCCACTTTTGGGGTGTTAGTGCTTTGAAATATCTGCACCCTAAGTGCTGGAATTACAGGAGTTGGCCGCCATGGCTAGCTCTGAATGTTTTAAAATTTTCATGCGTTTTACTTACAGTAAGTTGTTATTGTTATTGTTGTTGTTGTTTTTGTCAGAATCAATGAAAGACCAAAATAAACAACACTTGTTATCCTGGCAAGGCTATTGAGAAGTAGTAAGACCATATCAAGCTTTAATGCCAGCACTTGGGAGGCAGAGGCAGATGGACCCAGTGAGTTCGAGGCCAGCCTGGTCTACAAAGCAAGTCCCAGGACAGCCAGAACTGTTATACAGAGAAAGCGTGTCTCAAAAAAACAAAACAAACAAACAAACAAAGAACCGTATCAGGGCACCAGCACTGGAAGAAGAGTTAACCTAGGCTGGCGGGGATGGGAGATGAACACTAGGCGTGAATGGGCTGGAACAGTCAGGAATACCCATTGCCTGTGGTCACGGCAATCCTTAGAGAGGCCAAGTGCCCCCCCACCCCCATTCCTGTTTCCTGGGTGCTTTAATGAGGACTGCTGAGGCTAGTGACTTGGATGGCTTTTCAATGGCACCGAGAGCCAAGTCCTCCCACAGAGTCCCAGTGGGACACGGTTAGTGGATCTCAGAGAAGGAGCCCAGGCAGCAACAAGAGGTAGCTTCAGCCAAATGAACAGACCGAAATGTTCCAGGGAGTGTGGTTTGACTCCTGGACATTTCAGGCTGAAAACTGAAGGGTAATAGACATTCCTATCGCCTGTTCATCTGCCCCTGGTGGCTTCTGCTCTCTTGCTGTACATCACAGGTAGGTTTCTGTTGT
The DNA here is from genome assembly GCF_903995425.1 of Onychomys torridus. Classification (NCBI taxonomy): domain Eukaryota; kingdom Metazoa; phylum Chordata; class Mammalia; order Rodentia; family Cricetidae; genus Onychomys; species Onychomys torridus. The sequence goes on from NC_050453.1 coordinate 38,459,171, forward strand.
TCTCAAGAAGATGTCCCAAGCCCTCCAGAATGACAAGTAGAATTCTAAGTCAAGCAATGGGTGGATGTGTGGCCGAAGCCTTAGTTGGAGATTGACTGGGTTTGATCACTAGCTGATCAAATCAACTCCTGAGAAAATCAGCTCTGTGTACTGATGTTGTAAATAGATTTGTAATGCAGTAGACAGTTTGTTATTCCCTAACATTAAAATGCTCTATAACATCTGGAGAGTCATATATAACTGTGCGTCATTCCTGATGTGACAGTATTTTTTTTTTCAAGACAGGGTTTCTCTGTGTAGATTTGTGCCTTTCCTGGATCTCGCTCTGTAGACCAGGCTGGCCTTGAACTCACAAAGACCACCTGCCTCTGTCTCCCAAGTGCTGGGATTAAAGGCATGTGCCACCACTGCCTGGCATAGTACTGTTTCTTTCTAGAAGACAGCACTTGTTTTCACAAGGAATGTATGTTCTGAAGAATGTTCTGGCTGTGACCCAATGCCTGACGCTTGGCTCAGCACCTGGAGCCCAGGGGGTTGGGGCCAGGCATGTTCCCATGAAAATAAGTAAGACATGATACAAGTTCAAAGGAGAGCCTTCCACATGATGGGCCAAATAGACACAGATGTATGCAAACTTATGTTTCAGGTAAAATCTCAAGGGTGCCCATAACTAGAAGGAGAAAATAATCTATAAATTCCACCTCACTTCTGTTCAGAAATTCTGTGTGATTTGATTATGCCCTGTTATAAGCACATTAAGGAATTGTGGATCTTGGCTCCCAAGTGTGAAGTGGAAAATTTGAATATAAAACAGACTTATGGAAATGTAAGCAGTGTTATTTACCAATAACTGTGATCAAAACAAGGTCCTGATCTAATCCATCAGATTTAAGGAGTGAAATATGAACTAGGCATGGTGGCGCATCCCAATAATATCAGCACTTGGAAGGCCAGCCAGGGATCGATAGTGAGTTCCAGGCCATCCTGGCTACAGAGTGAGACATTATCTAAAAATAATAATAAAATAAAAAGGAGGGGGTACATAAGGTCAAATGCAGGAATGCATAGGGATGGCAGCTTTTCCTTGCTGTGGCCATTGGTCAGTACAAAGGAGATGTTAACTGTGACTGTTTTGGACATACACTTCTGTGTATGGTCCCACACAGAGGTGTGATGTGATCAGCATCAGCAGCATTTGACCACTGAGAAATGCAGAGCCTCAAGCCCAGCCCAGTCTAGAAGAGCCTAGACACTCCAGAGCTTGGCTCTAAGTCCTCCAGGTGATCCTGATGCTCGGATGTTCAACTCCTATGCTGGTGCCTGCCCCTGGATGGTGCCTGCCCCAGGATGGTGCCTACCCCAGGATGGTGCCTACCCCTGGATGGTGCCTGCCCCTGGATGGTGCCTGCCCCTAGATGGTTTGCACTGACCATCTTTATGGTTTCTTAGGTTTGCTGAAATGTCTCACCCTTCATGCTGAGTCAACCAAGCTTCTTAACACTGGTTAAATATCTAATACTACCTAGTTATATCAGCTAGACTAGGGCTGTATTTCCAGACTTGCACCAAAGGACCAGAATGTGCTCTCAGCATCTTGGCAGGGAGGAGATGGAGGGTTCTTCTTAGTCCCAAGTGTGTCAAAAACCCAGGAAGCTGTAACAAGTTCTGATGCTTGGAGATTTCAGAAGAAAGGATATCCTGTGTGCATCGTGCAAAGGTCTTTTATCAAAGTAGAGAGAAAAGCATAGACACAGGGTGGCTCTTAAATCCAGAGGTTTAGCCGACATGGAAGGTAGATTAGTGGTGTGTGTGAGGGAGGGAGAAATAGGATGTGAAGTATGAGGGCGATGGAAATCTTCAGAAAAAGAGGTGATGGCGTGCAACTCTGTGGCTATCCTAAAACCACTATCTCCTCATCAAGTTTCGGTACAGCCGATGATACATGCTCTTGATTACTTGACCGCTCTGACCCCTAAGAAAAGGGTTCAAATGAGCAGGCTCCTGCGAATTGGTGTGTGGTTGGACTGTGGGACCTCAGGTTGGCTTCCTGAGGCAAGAGTACCTTTTCCTGGAGTGAATCTTTACCTCCAGCTTGGCAGGTTCCTCTGGGATTCGTGGAAGGGGAAAGTGGATGCAGGGAAGAGAAAAATGATGTCTTGCCTTGAGCTCGAGTTGTTTCCAGTTCCCTGTGATGCGCACAAATTTGTTTATGCCGTCAGAGAAGCCGGGGGCCAGCTGCTGCTCCTTGGTGCAGGGAAGGCACCTCTCCGGAGCTGACTCCGGCGCTGCCCCAGGGAACGCGGGATGAGCTCAGGGCAGGGTGAAACTCACATCCCGGACGAGGACCAGGCCCCCTCTGCTCACGGATATAATCAGCTTTGATGGGCAGAGGCTGAGGCTGTTTTTCCAATTAGAGCTGTTAGAGGATTCTGGCAGGGACAGCAGTGGGCTTAATTCAACAGACCCGGGATTCATTGAATTAGCGAATGTAGAAGGGCACTAATGGGAGGGAACCTGGGATAGCAACAGGGTAGGGGGAAGGGAGCCCAGAAGGGTTGGTCAGGAAGGACACAGTGAGGCCTGGCAGTGTGGTCAGGGTCATGGGGCAGGCCAGGTAAGGCAGACATCTTTTGGTACTTAGAGGTAAAGCTGCTGAATGAACATTGTGAGCATCTGGACTCTCAAAGGCCATTGTCCGGGCTTCTGGACAGTTGTGTGTGTGTGTGTGTGTGTGTGTGTGTGTGTGTGTGTGTGTGTGTGTGTGTGTGTTGTGTGTGTGTGTGTGTGTGTGTGTGTGTGTGTGTGTGTGTGTGTGCATGCGTGCGCTCCCTTCTTTCTTCCCAACAACCCGGCAGTTGCTGTTATCATTTCCTCTTTCCAGAGTCTACAGTTCTAGTGCGCCCAAATTGGCAGCCTTCTGGCTTGACAATAAAGAACAATAGAGAGCAGACCTTGGAGCTTCCGAGTCCACGTCTTCATTTTGCAGGGGAGAAAGACGTTCACTAGGAAAATTTAGGAACTTGCCCAAGACCACCTAATCCTTTAGAGGAAATGTCAACGTTGCAGTCCAGCCTCCCACCCCTACGTGGCGCTGTCTCACCATGCTCATGATGACTGTCTTCAAAATCAGTGTGCAGACCCAGGCACTCCTAGCGATTTGCATTCCCAACCACCTGAAACCCATTGATTGAAAAAGCAGAATACCAAGCTCAAGTCCACACAGTCTCAGCAGCCTGTAGAAGAAAACAAAGGGAAATGGTTGTTTCTGGCCACTGAGATGATTACTATAAATAATATTGCTAATGATCCATCCTAGCAATGACCTTATGTTGATCAAATTGTGAGTCAGCTTCTATGTCGCTAAGCAACTGTGACATTTTTGTAAAACCCTTTGGGAAAATACCTTGACAATCTTTGCTTTTTAAATGTACATTAAAAGCTAGCCATGGTGGCTCATACCTAGAGGCTGAGGCAGAAAGATCTGTTAGTTTGAGACCACCCAGGGGTACATGGTTCATTTCAGTGCAGCCTGGGATACAGAACAAGAGCCTTCCTCAAAAAGAAAAACGTACATTAAAAAGAGTTGCAAGGGGATGGCTTGGTGACTAGAGCACTTACCATGCAAGGACAAAGACCTGAGTTTGAATCCCAAGAACTGGGGTAAAGTCCAGCCAGGGAGCATGTGTCTGTCACCCCAGTGTTCCACATCGAGATGGAGAGGTGGAGACAGGAAAACCCCCAGAGGTCTGACTTATACTGTGTTGAATATTAAAGAGACTTGCCTCAAAACAAGGTAGAGGGCTGGAGAGATAGCTCAGAGGTGGAGAGCACCAACTGTTCTTCCAAAGGTCCTGAGTTCAATTCCCAGCAACCACATGGTGGCTCACAACCATCTGTAATGAAATCTGGTGCCCTCTTCTGTACACATAATAAATAAATAAATCTTAAAAAAAAAAAAAAAAAAAAAAAAAAAAAAAAAAAAACAAGGTAGAAACAAAGACAGACATCTGAGGTTGTTCTCCAACCTATACACACACGTACACTGTGGCATATATGCACAGACAGACAGACAGATGGACACACACACATACCACTAAGATTAAATAAATAAGATTTGTTGGGGATGTAGGTCATTGGTGAAGTATCTGCCTAACTGGAAAGAGAGGGAAAGAGAATTCATTCTTATTCAAAGTAGTTGGTCAAATACTTAAACACTTAAAATTATTTTTCCTATACTTCTCAATATCCTACTGAAATAATACAAGAGACTTTAAAAGATAATTTTTTATTATTTGTCTAGGAAAAAAATCAAGTCACAGATGTTAAAGCTTACCCAGGGAAGTCACATTAAGTAACAGACCCTGAAACTGGTCCTATGGTCACCCACTATGGGGACTGTTGTTTCTTTTTTCCTTTTTTTTTTTTTTGGCTCTTTGGGGGACCTGCCACCCAAATAATCACACAGAGGAGATTTATTCTTACTTCTGAATAAATTCTTACTTAGCTTGGCTTATTTCTAGCCAGCTTTCTTAATTTAAATTATCCCATCTACCTTTTGCCTCTGGGCTTTCACCTTTCTCTATTCTGCATACCTTTCTTTACTTCTTACTGCATGGCTTGCTGTGTAGCTGGGTGGCTGACTCCTGGTATCCTCTCCCCTTCTCTTGTTGCTTGATCTTCTCTTCCCAGATTTCTTCTCCTTTTTATTCTGTTTGCCTGCCAGCCCTGCCTATCTCTCTCCTGCCTCACTATTGGCCATTCAGCTCTTTATTAGACCAATCAGGTGCTTTAGACAGGCAGAGTAACACAGCTTCTCAGAATTAAACAAATGCAACATAAAAGATTGCAATACATCTTTGCATCATTAAACAAATGTTCTACGACATAAAGAAATGTAACAATCTTCAGTTAATATTCCACAACAGGGGACTGGCACATGGTTTACACTTTTTAATTCTTTATTGTACTTTCCAATTTCTCCACAATGGAGCATGTAAAAACAAACTGAACTTCCTGGAGGGCTAGTGGCTGTAAACAACATGCCCTGATCACACCTACTTTGCTCAAATACTATCTTTACCCAGAGGATAGATTTGAAATGGAATCCTGGAAGAAGAGATGAGCAGGTGACACCTCTGAAGCCACCAAAAGTTTCGTCCTTCTGTGTGGGATGTGAAAGTTGCCCCTGGTTGACAGTAACAAACTGCAGGGTTCCTAGGCAGCCAGGGTACTTAAGACTGTGCACAACTGGTTAAATTTGGAGACAAACATGCCTTTCACATGTGAGAACCTTGAGCCTTTCCAGAACTCACTGTCTTCTCCAAGTATGAACTACTTGTAGCTAAACCTGCCTGTGTCCTCACCCTGGGGCATTCTCATCTCTCTCTCAGAGCAGTTGGTGGAGGAGGTAAGAGGGTGGAATCCCAAACTGCCCAGCTCACTCAACACCACAGCACCGTCGCTTATTGGTGGATATCCTTGGTTGAGTTAATCTTTGAACCTGAAAATGAAAGCAATTTTGTTATGAGATGAGCCCAATTTGTCCAGGCATGTGGCTCATGCCTGCTCACCCAACACTCTGGAGCCTGAGTCAGGAGGATTGTCTTGAGTTTGAAGTCAGCCTGATCTACCTAGTGAGTACCAGGTCAGCCAAGGATACAAGCAAGAATTTGTCACTAAGGATGGGGAGAGAAGGAGTGAGGAGAGAAAGAAGAACTAAATTCTGGTTAACATGGTACCCAGCACATGCTGGGTTATCTTCCCTCACTACAACCCCAGTGTCACCTTGACCAGCACCCTTCCCACTCTGTCTAGCATGGCCCTGGATATTTACATAACCAGACCCAGAGAAAACATGCCTTACAGGATGAGACCGTCTCAAAAGGGATCTACTGACCCGCACTTCCCAAGCCCTTCTCCAGGGTCTAGCCTGATACATGTAGTCTTCACCTCTCATCAAGGAAACTTGTCTTTGCAACAGATGGAGACCACTGCAGAAAAGCATAACCAATCAAAATGTAGAGACATGGAGCCCAGTCCCAATGGATACATCTGCAAAATTCCCACACTTAAGGCTCAGGAAACTTTGGGAAGTGGTTGGGGCTTGTAAGAGTCAAATGATGGGGAATTTTCTGTGAGATGGTGTCTCCTAGTAATAGTAGAAGCTACACCCATAAAATCTCACCAACATGCCTGCCCAGGCATGTGCTGAACCAAGACAGCACCACTGGACATGCCAAGATGGCTGGGGAAAAGCCCGTGAGGACTCAACCCTGCCCAGAACTACAGGCAACTGAGGAGAGCTGGGAGCAGAAGTGGCCTGTTCTAGGAAGAGCACACTCATTGGTTGTCTGGTGCAAAATGGTCAGCCCTGAAGACATGCATACAATAACATACAGACTAAACAGTTTGTATTCGGGAATATAAATGTACATACATACATAGAGATGTATGCGATAACTATTAGTGGGAAAAGATCATGAATTTGAAGGAGATGGTTGGGGAGTATGTAGGAGAGCTTGGAGGGAGGAAAGAGAGAAATGTAATTATATTATAGTCTTAAAAAGAAAAGGAAAACGGAGCCTTGGTTTTTGAAGGAAACACAAACTCAGAAGGAAAAGTAGAGGAACATTGCCCAGGTTGCTTTGACATGCCAGAGAAAGGGGGAGGACACCAGAGTCTGTCCTCAAGAAGATGGCCCACAGCTAGATGACACGTCACAGTGTGCACGGGCTGGAGTCTGCATGCTGGGGTGTTCCTTCCAGGCCCTTTCTAGTGGCTATTTTAGCTCACTGACTTAAGAAGTGACTTTCATTCTCCCCATCTTAGCCCTTCAATTCTGTCTAACAAACTGGACACGCTTCTGTTGCCTAGCTACCAGGCAGGTGGTCCCACATGTCAAAGAAAAGCTGCCCAGCCTTAGAAACTGTCCATGGATGTCACTGTGGGAGGGCACATAAATATAGACCATCAAGAGATTACTCATTTCTAGCCCAGCCCCTCCACCGTCTCCTCGCTGTGACTCACGGATCAATTAAAGGTGCAGTAATTCAGCATGTCAGGGAGGCGGTGCAGAGAGAATGGTTCAAGCCCCCCTGCTCCCCCATCCCCCCAACCGGCACCCTGATGGGATTCAGGCCTCCCCTGCTGGTATATGAGTTGCCAACTGCTTGTTTCGAGAAAACCAATTAAGAAACCATAAATTGCAATCAACTAGAAAGGTCACTGTGAAAGCTATAAATACAGTCGGTTCTAAGCCCGAGTGGAAATCTGTACTTCGTTCTCTCCTCCGCCCACAATCCTCCAGCTGAGGCTTCCTTTGATCAACTGAGAGAACATCCAGGCCAGGATCAAAAAGGCATTCCCTGGCCTTTCATTCGGCAGTGGTCCCTCTCATAGGGCCCTGGGAATTCTTAGCTTCTGGCTACATTGTTTGTCTTGAGCTGCCCAGCCCCAACTTCCGCGAACATTTTCTTCATAATGCAAAGACTTAGAAAATGCTGACAATCGCCATAAGAAAGTAATAATTTATAATCCCACCCTCCAAAAACAAAAGTATGCAGCGGTGGGGTTGTGCTCACTTGTAGTGCCACACTCAGGAGGCTGCTGAGGCAGGAGGATCGCCAGTCTGAGGCCAGCTGGGGATACATGGTGAAACTTTCTAAAGAACAAAGTAAAACCTGGGGAAGAGAGTAGTTAACACTTTAGGATATATTACTTAGGTTTTCTTTGGCTATGTGAGTACATACTTGCTCCTCTTCAAGAACATATTTCAGGAGTGTCATTTAGGAGTTAGCTCTATTTTGTAACCCCCTTGCTCAGCAGCGCTTACAGGATGCTTTTCTGTAGTAGTCTACATGTGGAGTGATTAGTTACCTTCTCCCATTGTTAAGCATTAGGTAACTTCCGAACTTGCCCTCACGTAGAAGACTGCAGGCTTGAAGTTTTCCTCTGCTCATGATTGTTTCCTTCTGATCAATACTGGAAATGAAATTGCTAAGCTCTTGATCTTTAAGACTGGTTCCTGTTGGCAAATTGCTTTCCGGAGAGGCTAGCCCTGTTTACCCTTATTCGACAGTGTGCTTATGACAATTCCCTATGCCCTTGCCCAAAACTATTAATGTGGTGATATTGTGTCCCCCAATATATTGTGCACCCTAATAAACAGAACAGCCACTAGATAAACATAGAGGCCAAAAAATGGTGGCACACACACCTTTAATCCTAGCACTTGGAAGACTTCAAGGGCACACTGGAAACAGCCAGGCATGGTGGCACACACCTTTAATCCCAGGATTTGAGATTGTTATGCCCAGATCATGACCCCAAAGAGACCACCGAAGACCGTGGATGTCCAGAATGCAACAGCGAGGTTTATTTTGTTTACGTTTACAAGCTGCCACAGGGAAGCTCTTTCCAAAACACTCACTCCTAGCAGTGAGGCTGGGAGGAGCCTGCTCTTGCTTTGTGAGGCTAGCTTTTTAAAGGCAAAAACCACAAGCCCTTCAGAGCGGTTGTGGGGGTTGGCTTGGGTGCTACTGGGATGGATTTATTTTTATCTCTGTTCTCTTTTAATTGGATGAGGGTATAAAACCTTTGAATTTATTGGTTGGGGGTTACAATTATCTTTTTGGGGACAGTCTGGGACAAGTCCCAGGCTTTGTCCTTGAGCTGCCATGGGTGCTGGCTGGCCTAGCACGTGCTGACTGTGGGGGCTGGGTCAGTGGTCCGGGCTCTGTCCTTGAGCTGCCATGGACATAGAGAGGGGTCCCAGACAGTAAACAACTGGCTGAACTTTGAGCAGTCAGAGTACGTGCAGAAAGGGAGCTACTGCAAGGACTATGTCTTTTGTTCATGGCCCTCCCAGAAACTGCTTGCTCAAGTCTCAGGAAACTACAGTTGAGGCCTGATCTCTGAGAGAAGACTGAGCAGCCTAACATGGCATCTGCTTGGTCCTTTCAAGATCTCATGTCTTGCTTGAGAAAGACACATGCCTTTAATCTTAGGAAGTGATGGCAGGAAGCAGAAAGATATATAAGGCGTGAGGACCAGGAACTAGAAGCTTTAAGCTTTTAGGCTTTTAGCAACAGTTCAGCTGAGATCCATTCTGGTGAGGACTCAGAAGCTTTCAGTCTGAGGATTCATGGAAACAGAATCAGATGAAGAGTTATTGAGGTGAGGTTGGCTGTAGCTTGTTCTGCTTCTCTGATCTTTCAGAATTCACCCCAATACCTGGCTCCCGAATTTTTTTATTAATAAGACCTTTTAAGGGGCTGGAGAGATGGCTCAGAGGTTGGGAGCACCAACTGCTCTTCCAGAGGTCCTGAGTTCGGTTCCCAGCAACCACATGGTGGCACATAACCATCTGTAATGAAATCTGGCGCCCTCTTCTGTATACATAATAAATAAATAAATCTTTTTTAAGACCTTTTAAGATTCGTGCTACATATTAATATATACTTCTAAACCTCAGCCAATTTTAAAAAGTCATCATTTTAATCTAAAAAGGCAGGGTTGAGGAGATGGCTCAGTAACGTGTCTGTCACGCAAGCATAGGGTCTGAGTTCAGCTCCCCAGAAACCACATAAAAAGATGAGGTAGTGTGTGCCTATGATCCCAGCCTCTGTGTGTGTGTGTGTGTGTGTGTGTGTGTGTGTGTGCGCGTGTGTGTGTTATGCCCAGACATGTGGTAGTGTATGCCTATGATCCAGCACTGTGTGTGCATGCCTATAGTCCCAGCACTGAGGAGGTGGAGACAGGAAGATCCCTGAGGCTTTCTGTCCAGCTAGCCTTGCCAAATAGGTGAGCTCCAGATTTAGTGAGAGACCATCTCAAAAAAATAATGTAAAGGGAGCTTGTTGGTGGTGGCACACCCCTTTAATCCCAGCACTCAGGAGGCCGAGCCAGGTGGATCTCTGTGAGTTTGAGGCCAGCCTGGTCTACAGAACAAGTTCCAGGACAGCCAGGGCTACACAGAGAAACCCTGTCTCAAAAAAAATAATAATAACAATAACAATAATAATATAGAGGGCTGGTGAGATGGCTCAGTGGCTGAGGGTGCTTGCTTACAGGACTGAAGACCTGAGTTTGATTTCTGGAATCCACAGTGAGAGAACAAACCCCCACATATTGTCACTGACCTTCACATGCATGCTGTGTCATATGCACCCACACATATACACACAGTGAATTTCTAAAACATGTGAGGATCAATAGAAGACACCCAATGACAACTCTTACACATATATGCACACATATATACATACACAAACATGTATACATCTCACACCCACACATACACACACACACACACACACACACACACACACACACACACACAAAATCATTTTGTTTACATATTTTCAAACCGCCTAAAAATATCACAGAAAGGTTCCTGAATTTAACTTGAGGTGTGTTTCCTGCTTAGCATCCCCACCCTCTAGAGTGTGACAGCATTTGAGTCCCATATTTGCTGAGGCAGATCCAGAACCAAGCACAAACCTGTAGAAGTTTCTAGACACTTCATCCCACCTGGGCTGCAGGCCTGAAAATCTTCACAAATCTGAATAGGAGCCTAACCCAGCACTTAGGTAGCCTGGGAGCAGAGCCCAGCTCTTGTGGTTTCCCGCAAAGCTCTGTGCTCAGTAACAAAGAGGCATCCCTGGGCTCAGTCTCTCAGAATTTCAGCTCCATCTATGTATAAACTGCCTATGCCCTTTGACATATTTGTGTCATTTGATCCTTAAGAAAACCCATAAAGATGTAAAAGAATTAGCCCCATTGAAAAGAGAGAAGCCTTCCCAAGGCTATATACAGAACTAGGAATTAGATCCATCCTTTAAGCCCCCATTTGTAAGCATTTTCAGTAGGTCCCACTGCTTCTGTGGGCCCTGACATTTTTCAACCCCAAATCTCTCCTTATACACACACATATGTGAGTCAGGACCCAGGAGCTAAGGTCTGTTCTCAGGGGTCTAGTATTGGAAGCTGCTGGCTGGGACACAGGGTAGCTACACTGTGGCAACATCAGTCCTGCTGCAAGGAAGATGATACAAGGTCTTTCTGCCATGGTCACTGTGGAAGAATGAGTCTGACAATGTCCATTTGGTGACATCCTTTGACATACAAATCCCAATTATTGAGGTTTGAAATGAGATTATTTCAAAAACATTAAGTGGTCATGGCGTAAATGGTAACAAACCCAACTAGAGTCTTCCAAGCCCTAAGCAATCTCGTTAGCTCAAGGCTCTTAATTTACAGTAAATAGAGTAAGCTATTTAGCTGGGCTATTAGGTCTGTGAGCACCGAGAGTTCATCCTGAACACATCTATTTTGAGACTTGCTTGATCTAAAATTGACATAAATAACAGGTCAAGGTACCAGAATGCATTTGTTCATCAGCTGCTATTTCCAGAGCTCTTATCATGTGCTGGTCCCTGGACCCAACACCAAAGACAGAGACATGAACGAGACATAGACCCTGACCCCAGACTGCTTCCAAATGGTTGGTACAACTAAATGAGTCTGCAATGAAGTAAGCGATAACCTTGAGAGCAACGCCCTTCGAGAACAGTGAGCAGCTGCTACACAGCAGAAGGAGATTAGGAAGTACTCAGGATCTTTGCACAAACTGGCATGGCCATGGGCATGAGAATGAGGTCTAGGTCCAGGTGTGTCCAACCTACAGCTCACAGGGCACACGCATCCCAGGTTAGTGACAAAGAGGGTCCAACATATTTGTAGATGACACTGTCACCTCACAGTAACAAAAGATTGGAAATGGAGGGAGATGTATTGTGGGGAAGAAGTTTTCCAGGGAGGGAGGGAGGGGGATCAGAGAAGGGAATGGGGAGTAAATATGATCAAAATATGTTGTATACATGTATGAAACTGTCAACAAATAAATACAAAAAAATTCATGAACATCAGGCAATCCTTCACTCCATAGCTGCCTTGGAGTGCCCAGCTTTGTCCTGGGAAGGAGGGAGAACAGGAGAGGGGCTTGATCAAATGTCTTTTAGAGGATTTAATTGGGAGGGAATTGTTTACAGGACTGGGGGTCAGGGAGGAGCTCACCACAGGGCCCAGGTGAGAAGCAGTGGGAAGTGGTAATAGTCATCTTGACAGAGATTAGCAGTACCCAGTTAGGGACCACTCGTGTGTGTGTGTGTGTGTGTGTGTGTGTGTGTGTGTGTCTGTGTGTCTGTGTGTCTGTGTGTGTATGTCTGTGTGTGTGTTCACTTAAGCATACAGCCTGCTCCCCGTAGAAATGGGTCTCAGTGGAATGACATGGCTCTGATGTCCTCCAGCTCAGAGACTACAAAGAAGAGTGACAACAAGTTTTGTTCCTAGAAAGTCTCTGCAAATGATGGATGTGTTTATCCCTAGAAGTAAATTTGCCGGGCATTGTGAAGTCACTTTTTCTTACAATGTGCTTGTGCATCAGCAGCAATGTTGACCTTTAGTCTCTAATGCCTCTACCTACACCTGTTTCCCTGACCCTCCCAACCCTTGATCAGTCAAGGGAGGGCGGAAAACAAAAGCCCTCCATCCAGAAGGAACTATTCTGCAAGTACTGAATCCCTCCTCATTCCCCCCCCCCCCCCAGGCCTGTTCCTTTGGCAAAGCCAAATTACATTAATTTTGGTTGAAATGATGGTTACTTTCAAGCCATGTTTGCCAACTATCTAGAGTCCATTTACTTCTTCCCAAGGGAGCATCCTCAGCCTGACCCTCATAGGGAAAGCCTGACCTACCTACTGCAGGAATGTACCACAGGAATCACTGTAGAGCTCTATGGCCTGAGTGATGGGAACAGAGGTTTAGGTCCCAGCCCTGCCCCTCACCACTTGTGTAATTGGGATGATATCTAAGTTTCTTTTCCTACTGCTATGATTGAAATATTTTGACAAGGGCAACTCAAGGGACAAAGGGCTTGTTCTGGCTCACCGTCCAAGAATACAGTCCATCAGGGCAGGGAGGTCGACAGCAGGAGCTTGAGGCAGCCAATCATAGATATTCACATTCAAGAAACAGAGAACAGTAAGTGTTCATTCTCAGCTCAGTTTTTTTATTTCATACAGTCCAGGATCCCTGCCTTGGGAATGGCCTTGCCTACAATTAAGATGGGTCGGTCATCCCTTGTCAATTAAACTAATCAAGATCATCCCACACAGACTTTCTCAAGAGACCAACCTTGATCTAGAGCCCAGATCTAGATTCTAGACAATCTCTCACAGGTATGCCAGAGACTGGTCTCTTAGGTGATTCCGGATTCTGCCAAATTAATAATACCAACCACCACAAACTAGTAGTTGAAATTTCTCAGCCTCGGTTTCTCCATATCTACATCGGCAGACATAACAATCAATGACTCTTGCAAGGTTGAAAGACTTGATGTATGTGCAGAAATACATAAATGAAGGGCTAGAGATTGGAGAGGAGAGATGTCAATAGAGAGGAGGCAAAAATCTGCAATCAAGTTGCTCTAGTTCTGACCGTTTTCCAGTGGAAGTTCTCACCGGCCTCACTCACAGGCAGTGTGTCCAGCTAGCAGGGAAAAGTGTCCTCTGTGTCCGTGATGTCGCTGAATCTAGGGGTCAGCTCTTAATGCCCTCCCAATGTCCCCTAGGACAGTCTTCCCAGCGCAGACAGCCTCCAGCCTCACACCAACATAGAGAACCAGCTTTGTTGGTGGCCTCTCTGCCACAAGAACTCTTCCATAAGCCTCTGCTTCTTCGTTACTTGTCAGTGTGACACAGACTAGAGTTATGTGGGGACAGGGAACCTCAACTGAGAAAATGCCTCCATCAAATTGCCTGTCTGTGGGACATTTTCTCAACTGATGATTGATGTGGGAAGGCCCAGCCCCCTCTGGGCAGTACTACCTCTGAGCAGGTGGTCCCGGATAGTCTAAGAAAACAGAAGGATCCCACAGAGACAGCTGACTGGTGCTAGTTGGAGCTCACTGACTCTGGACTGACAGCCCAGGAACCTGCATGGGACCGAACTAGGCCTGCTGAATGTGGGTGACAGTTGTGTGGCTTGATCTGTTTGTGGGGTCCCTGGCAGCAAGACCAGGAACTGATTTTTTGGAGCCCATTCCCTGTGGTGGGATACTTTGCTCAGCCTTGATACAATGGGGAGGGGCTAGGCTCTCCTTCAACCTGGTATGCCAGACTTTGTTGACTACCATGGGAGGCCTTATCCACTCTGAGGAGTGGATGGGGGCAGAGTGGGAGGGAGGTGAGGAGGCGGGAGAAGGGGAGGGAGGGGGAACTGGGATTGGTATGTAAAATGAAAAAAATCCTAATAAATAAATATATTTTTAAAAAAGAAAGAAAGAAAACAGAATGAGAGCGGGAGAGATTGCTTGGTGGTTAAGAGGACTCGCTGCTTTTCCAGAGGACCTGGGTTCGGCTTCCAGCACCCATATTAGGTGGCTCACAACAAACTGCCTTTAACTCCAGCTCCAGGGGACCTGACACCCTCTGGCTTCCACAGACACCTACATGAATGTAGTGCACATAAACTCACCCTGGATATACCCATAAATAAAAATAATTTATTTTTTTCAAAGCAGGCTTGAGCAAGCCATGAAAACTCACCAATAAGCAGTGTTCCTCCACGGTCACTGCTTTTGTTCCTGATTCCCTCTTAGAGTTCCTGCCCTGACAAATTTCCCATCTCTCAGTGTTGGGCTCAGTGTTTAATCACTTCAGTAGAAAACCAACTAGGACATGTAACCATAGAAAGGTCAACACAATGCCATGACTGCCCCACGAAGGTAGGAACTGCTAACAGTAGCAGCTAGCTTTGTTGTTGTTTGTTGAGAGAAGGTCTCATGTAGCCCAGGCTGGCCTTGAACTCATTGTGTGGCTAATGATCACCTTGAATTCTTAGTCCTCCGGCCTCCACCTCTCAAGTGTTGGGATCACAGGCACATGCACCATGCACATTAAGCCTGCCCTTCCTTCCTTCCTTCCCTCCCTCCCTCCCTCCTTCCCTCCTTCCTTCCTTCCTTCCTTCCTTCCTTCCTTCCTCCCTCCCTCCCTTCCTTCCTTCCTTCCTTCCTTCCTTTCTTTCTTTCACAATTGTTACATTTCCTGCTGAAAACATGAACTTTTTGTGAACTTTCTCACAAAGCCTCTTAATGATCCGTAAGTTATCCTTATCCCCATTTTAGAGACCTTAGAGGGGACTAAGGCCCAAAGTAGCTGAGTGACTTGCCC
This sequence comes from Onychomys torridus, assembly GCF_903995425.1. Lineage (NCBI taxonomy): Eukaryota > Metazoa > Chordata > Mammalia > Rodentia > Cricetidae > Onychomys > Onychomys torridus. Next base: position 38,474,401 of record NC_050453.1, read on the forward strand.
AGATTGCAGAGCCATTAAGCTGTGGAGCCAATACTTCAACCCAAGTCTGGCTGATGGTCTTCAGAATCCATACTGTCAACCCGTTACTGAGTAACCCTCTCCAGCCCCCCTGCAGAAACAAGCTGGCTAAAGGAAGGCTCAGCTGGGGAGCCTATAGATGGGCTCTGTAGCTGCTACCTGCCCTAAGAGACCAAATGTCCCCCCTCCACGGATCTGAGTAGGGGGAAGTCAGCAGCCGCTCAGGTTGCGATTTATTTCTTTGGGAAAAGTTCACTGTAGGCACTCCTGTTGAGACACTGCAGGCCTGCCGAGGGTGACCTTCAGAATATCAGAGAATGGGGAAAGATAGGTGGGAGAGAGCTACAGGATCAAGAAAGGAAATTCCTCTAAATCCAAGGGGATTCTTAAGAAGGAATGATACGTGAGCAGCCAGCCAGTGAGGAGAGAACAGACAAGGGCTTGAATCGGAAGCCCCGTCGGTCGTTAGGTCTCCTAGCCATGTTCCCGTTTAAGTCCTAACATTCACAGTCTAAAGCCCAGCAAAGCCCCTCAAAGCTCGACTAATACTCAACCAGCCTAGACATCAAGGATTTAGGTCTTAAACTCAGATAACACATTTGCAAAACAGAGATAGGCAAAAGGAAGGAGAGGCCCCAGAGACCAACATCCTGGGACAAGGTTGAAAGTAGCACGGGTCTTAGACCTGGGCAAAGGAGGCCCTTCTGTGGCTTGTCTCAGGACACATCTCTGGGGTCAAGGAGCTGCCTCTGTGTCTTCCTTGCCTTAGCCTTGTAGCTAGAGACTGTTTCCAGGATCCACGAAAGCCTCCTCTGCTCAGCCTACCACCCACAGCGCAAATACCCTGTGGGTGGTATTGTGTTCCCCAAAATATTGTGCACACTAATAAACTTATTTGGGGTCAGAGAACAGAACAGCCACAATATTAAACATAGCGGATAGGCAGTGGTAGCACACTTTAATCATAGCATTCCGGAGGCAGAGATCTACCTGGATCTCTGTGTATTCAAGGATACAGCCAAGCGAGGTGATTCACGCCTTTAATCCCAGAAGGTGAGCCTTTAATCCCAAGGAGTGATGGCAGAAAGCAGAAAGGTATATATGGCGTGAAGACCAGAAACTAGAAGCTTTAGGCTGGTTAAACATTCAGGCTTTCAAGAAGCAGTTCAGCTGAGATCCATTCTGGATGAGGACTCAGAGGCTTCCAGTCTGAGGAAACAGGATCAGCTGAAGAACTGGCAAGGTGAGGTAGCTGTGGCTTGTTCTGCTTCTCTGATCGTCCAGCATTCACCCCATTAACTGGTCTCAGGTTTGATCTTATTAATAAGACTTTTTAAGATTCATGCTACAGGGGCTGGAGAGATGGCTCAGCGGTTAAGAGCACCGACTGCTCTTCCAGAGGTCCTGAGTTCAGTTCCCAGCAACCACATGGTGGCTTGCAACCATCTATAATGAGATCTGGTGCCCTCTTCTGGCCTGTAGGGACACATGCAGGCAGGATACTGTGTACATAATAAATAAATAAATCTTTTTAGAAAATTTAAAAAAAATTCATGCTACAATATCCCATTTATACACACACACACACACACACACACACACACACACACACACACACACCGGGCTGCAGGAGCTGAGAGAGGCAACGCTTCAGTGCATGCAGCCCAGGCTGGGCCATACTTTATGCGTGTGAGGGGTCTCATGGCTACATGGCCAAGTCTAGAAAAAGAGCAAAACATTGCAAATTGACAACTGGACCACCTGTCCCCATGCTGTCACATTTCAGTATGGAGCCCTGGGGAGGGGGTCTCGGGATGCTGAAATTGAACTTGCTCTTCTACGTGTTATATTTACCAAGACGATATGGTAAGGATGATAACTTTTTTTATTCTAACAGTTTCTAGCTTGCAGTGTGTGTTGCGGGCGGGGAGTGGGGGAGTGGGGTGAGAATTCAAGCCCAGGGGCCTGAACAGGCTAGGCAAGCACTGCCCTACTGGTCTGCATCCCCAGACCCTTTTAAGACCCTGTCCCTGAGTTGTTTAGGCTGGCCTTGAACCCAGGATATCTTGACACTTGAGACCCTTCTGCCTCAGCACCAAGTATTCAGGGCAAGACTTGCAGTGGGAGGAACTATGCACATCACTTCCTCCAAGCACTCAGTCAGGTGTTTGGCAGTCCCCAGCTGACCTCACAGCTGCTCAGTCATTCTCTGGGTCCAGCTGTCCTGCTGCTAACCAGCGCTCTTTTCATTAGTGTCAGTCAGTCTTGCTGGTTTGGAACCAGCAGTTGATAGTGACAAGCGAAGAAGATTCTGCACAGCAATGTAAAGGCTGATGACGTTTGACCTTGTGGTGGTTTAAATAAGAATGCCCCCTACAGACTCATATATTTGAATGTTTAGTCAATCAGGGGGTAGCGCTGATTGAGAAGAATTAGAAGGATTAGGAAGTGTGGCCTTTTGGGGGGAGCGGGGGTGGGCTTTGAGGTGTCAGAAGTCCACACTCGGCTCTCAGCCTGTGGATCAGGATGTCGCTCAGCCGCTCTTCCAGCACCATGAGTGCTGCCATGGTGATAATGGACTGACCCTCTGAGACGTAAGCAAGCCCCCAATTAAATTCTTTCTTTTGTAAGAGTGGCCGTGGTCATAGAACAGTCCAAAGGCTTACCAAACTGATGTGCAAAGTGTGTGACGAGATCATGGGGCATAGAAACAAGATACAGAATGTGTGTGTGTGTGTGTGTGTGTGTGTGTGTGTGTGTGTGTGTGTGGCTTAGTGCTAACTACGGCACTGTGACAGGTCTTGACAGTGACTTGTCAAGTCTCAAGGGGTCTTGGTGAGACAGGTCTGGGACTAGCTCAAATTTCATAGCTCAAAATGGTTCAAAGTTCTTGGAATTGGCTTTGATGGAACTGGGTGCTTTCTCATGCTTGTAAATTAAAAGGAAAAGCAAACTGAGCCAAAGGTAAGTTTCCCTAGCAAGAAACATGAACCCAGCCACAGGCATGGAGATCCCGCTACTGTGTTAATGAGGCCCTGGGCATCCAGTCAGACTACAGAAAGCTACCACACACTAGGTGGCTATGGTCGGCCCCAGCTGACTAACATAGTTATTCCTCCCCACTGGTGAGTAGCAGGCATAATTTATGTGACCAATTGTCAGGCATTATTTAAGGCCCATTGATGAATGGAAAAAAGCCAAGATCTTGAAGGATAGCTAAAGAGACACCAGATGACTGACTTCCTTGAAGCTTCTTCACATGGTCACAGCCAGCATGCCCTGGCAGGACTTGGCAGGAACCCAGGCTGTGGCCCTTGCTCTCTTGAGAGCCTTCTCCTCAGCCCTCAGTTCAGAGCTGTGTCTTTGCTCTAAGTTTAGGGAATTAAAGTGGAAAGGACACTTGGTTCCCAGCATCAGGGGAGACTCAGGCAGCTCTTCCTAAACTTCATTCTCCAAAGCAGCCCTTGAAATAGGATGGCTGGATTGTGCCAGTTACCCTAGCATAATATTTTTATTTATGATTTTTAAAATGCTTATTTGCATTGGTGTTTTGCTTACACATTTGTCTGTGTGAGGGCATCGGGCTCCCCAGAACTGGAATAACTGACAGTTATGGGTTGCTATGTGGGTGCTGGGAATTGAACCCAGGTCCTCTGGAAGAGCAGCCAGTGCTCTAACCACTGAACCATCTCTCCAGCCCACAGCACAATTCTCACTAGCACCCTCTGTGGTGGGTAATCTTTAGTATCCACTTGATGGGATTTAGAATCACCATGGAAACACACCTCGGGGTGTGTCTTTGAGGGCATTTCCAGAAAGGTTTAACAGTGTAAAGAAGACCCACCCTGAATGTGGGTGGCACCATCCCATGGGTGAATACGAATGAGAAAACAGCACTGGGAGATGGCTCCGTAGGTTATGTACTTGCCAGGCAAGCATGGGGCCCCGAGTTTGGATCTGAAGGACCCTCATAACTTCCAGGTGGGTATGGTGCCCACTTGTAATCTCAGTGTACAGGACATCACCCCAAGTCTCACATGAACCATGAATCTAACCTGGGCTTCCCAACCCCAAAGCCTGAGCCCCTTCCTCATTCACAGAGACGTGAACTGTGTTGCTAGCTGAAACAAACCCAGAGAGAAATGGGCACACAATAAGCCCACAGTAAGATGAAAAGGGTGGGTGAGAGAAGGTGGTCACGATGCCTGGAGTGACTGAAAAACAAGAGTGAACTGCAGAGGATTCATGGGACGAAGAGTGAATTTATAAACCTTGAGTATAAAACAATGAAAACAGACAAGGAAAACCAGCTTATTTGCACACCACGCGCAGCCTCGCTAAGCATGGCAGAGTCCACTACCACGTTCTTTTGCCTCACCGTTAACATTCCATTTTTTACCTGATGGCCCTCATACTTTATATAGGTGTGTGTCCAATTCTGTGCATGTAAACACTTTCTTCACTTTATGATAAAGTCCTAAAGTTGTAACTGAATAACTATACATGTCACTGGGTGCCTGTGCTATAAGCAAACAAATGACTTTGGATATTTGTAGTTGATCACTTAGATGTTTATAGTTTATCTCTACTTTTTTCTGACTATAACTAGTAATGAGCTTTTCCCCCTGGTTCCATCCTTTTCCTTACTTATTTCCTGAATGTATTTCTAGAAATAGGGACATTGAGTCAAACAGCGTGAGTGTTATTTGAGGTAGGTGCTAACGTCACACACACAGTTAAAGATATTAACAGAGTCGTTTTCTTCATTCCGACTGCGCAGTGTTCCATGGAAGAACCCTGACTCATTTAGTGATTCTTGCATTGGTGAATCAATGCTTTCAGTCACACTCTTTACGGCATAGCAACATTCCGGCCAACAATGGTAGTCCCACAGGATTATAAACAAGCTGAGGTTTCCCATCACCTAGTGACATTCAGCCATCCTAAGACACAGTCACGTGTTCGTGCCGTAGTAAACAAACAATTGCCATACACAAGCACAGCCTGTGGGGCTGGCTCAGTGGTTACAATACTTGCCACGTAAGTACGATGACCAGGGTTCAGATCCACAGAATCCACTTAAAATGCCAGTTGGGCATGGTGGGGTTGTGGGAATTTTTCTGGAATAAGCACTGTGACGTCAACGAGCATAAAAGAGCAACGTCCCTGGTGAACCAAAGCCAGGACGGCTCCTGAAAGGCCTCAGTATCAGGTCCCGTTTGCAGCCTCATCTTATACCCTAAAATCAAATGGTAGGGATTCAAACAAGTGAGGTTTTACAGAAATACAGAGACAGTCAGTGGGTTAAGAGCAACAACTCAGTGTTCCAGCTTTTTCCCCAGGTCACTCTGTTCCCGGTAGCAAGTGAAGTCATGCTTGGCAAAAATAGGCAGTATAAGCTTTAAGTAAATCACTGAAGAAATCAATAGATCAGTATCTAATAACTGATCTTTTCTACTTTATTCTGTTTCAGTGGCCCCCCTGTAATTTCCAACCCTACAAGGTAGAAATGAGATCCCCAGAGCAAGCTGGCTAGCAAGACTAACCATAGCAGTAAGCTCGGGGGGTTTATTGAGAGACTCTGAATCGATAAAGTGGGAGAGAGGTGGGTGATGGTACCTGGCATCAACCTCTGGCTTATACATGAATGTGTGTGTGTGAGCACTCCTGCACTCTCTCTCTCACATGCACACACACACACCTACATAGATACAATCATGCATATACACACATATTCAAACAACACACACACACACAAACGGAAAAGGAAAGAATAAAATACAGTACATACCATTGTACACACACATAATACTTGATGACAAAGAACAGCTGTCACTAGTGTGTGTATTTCCTATACTACCCTTTTAATCATTAAAGTTTTTGTGTGTATATATGTGCAAGCACACATGCACATGTGTGTACATGTTTATGGAGACCAGAGAACAGCCTCAGGTCTCAGGAATGCTGTTCACCTTATTTTTGAGGCAAGGTCTTCCACTGGCCTGAAGCTCACTAATCAGATTAGGATGGCTGGCCAGTGAGTCCTGGGGATCTGCCTGTCTCTGCCTCCCCAGCACTTGGATTACAAGCAGGCACCACTGTGTCTAGTTTATCTACATAAGTTCTTAGCATGAAGCTCAGGTCCTCATGCTTGTTACTGGCTGAGCTCTATCCTTTTGTTAAAGCTTAACAGAGTCTCACTGTGTAGCCCTGGCTGGCCTGGGACTCACGATGTAGAGCAGGCTAGCCTTGGTTACAGCAATCTGACTGTGCCTGCCTCCTGAGTGTGTACCACTATACCCAGGAAAATGTTTATTTTATGTGTAAGTATATAAGCGTATTTATGTGCACCACATTTATACTTCCCACATCTCCTGTCTCTGCCTCCTGAGAGCTGTCATTAATGATGCAATTAAAATCCTTCGTTGAAAATTTTGGGAAAATCCCAAAGGAAGTAATTTATATATTCTAAATGAAATTATTACTTATACTTAAAAATTATATGGGGCTTAGAGATGTCTCCAAGGCCCTGTTTCCACACTTCTATAGCCACAGCATATAGGAGGTAGAGGCAAGAGGATTAAGAGTTCAAGATCATCCTCAACTATCAAGCAAGTTCAAAGTCAGCCTGAAAGAAGTCATGTCAAGTGGTTGACCTATACTATATCGGTTTGTGTAAATACACTCTGTAATATTGACATAATGATGAAACCACCTAACAGGACATTTCTGAGAACACACATCCTTCTTATAAGTGGTGTGCACTTGTACAAATACTTCTAAAAGCAATGTTCTTATGCAGGTACCTGTGCACATGTGCATCTGTGAAGAATAGGCTCCTTAAAAATAGAACTGGTGGAGTGAAGTGCTGAAGCCTTCCAGTGTATAGACACATATTCAATCCTGCTCCAGTCTCCTCTGCCAGCCCACCCTCCCTCCATCGGTGATAACGCTGCCTTGCTGCACATACTCAGCAGCTAGTTGCAGTCAGGTTAGCCAATGGGAGCATCTTGAAGGATATTTATCATTCAAAACTCTTGCCAAACCTGTCTACTTTGTATCTTCACACACACATACATACACACAGACACAGACACAGACACACACACACACACACACACACACACACACAATTTGGCTTGGTTTTGCTTGTCGGAATGACTTTCTGCCTTGGCCACTTACAATTATTTTAAACGTATTCTTCTGCCCCTACCACTAAATGCCTTCACAGACATCTTTCTCCTTCATCTTTATTAACTATTACTCTTATGTAGTGGTTGTCTTGGGTTCCCCTTCTCTCTATTTAGCATCATCTCATTCGCTGGTTCTTGCTGCAGGGATAGAACTTGGCTATCTGATGATATGCCCAAGAATATACACAAACTCAAACTTTAGCAAGTTTGTAAACCCTACTCTCCTGTATCTGTTTCTTTTCACCCTTGTATAAATTAGTATCTTCCTGTCTTTGAGAGTTACTAGTAATTTCTTTTTGTTTGTTTGTTTGTTATTCAAGACAGGGTTTCTCTGTGTAGTTTTGGAGCCTGTCCTGGATCTCGCTCTGTACACCCAGGCTGGCTTCGAACTCACAGAGATCCGCCTGGCTCTGACTCCCGAGTGCTGGGATTAAAGGGGTGTGCCACTGCCGCCCCACAAGAGTTACTAGTAATTTCTACTGATTAATTTTCTTTAGAAAAATTGTCCTTCCTTGTAATTAAAACCTGTAAAGGAAAACAGAGTCCAGAGGACCCAGGTTCAATCACTGGCACCTAAATGGTGGATCAGAACCATCAGGTCCCAAAGAACCCTGGAACAAGTCTCAGTGCCTGTGGCTCCTCCGAGCACTTCTCTCCCGGCTCCCTGCCCTAAACCTCTCCAACCCGGGGTCTAGGCTTCACTTCCCTTCCTCCAGCTTCTCTTTTTCCCATATCACCCAGTTCTCTTGGCTTCACTCTTGGCCTCTTGGCCCACAGCTCTTCTCTTGGTCTGCTTGCCTTCTCTCCTCTCTTTCTCTCTCACTCCCTCTACCCTCTCCTCTCATGGCCTTGTTTAGTCTGGACTCTTCCAGATGCCTTTGGCTGTTCTCTCTTTCATATCTACAATAAAACCCTCTCCTCAACCATCCCTAGGAGCAGCCAGGTCCTCATGTTCATTCAAGAACCCTCTAACCATCTTTACGTCCAGTCCCAGAGTGTCTAGTGCCCTCTTCTGGACTCTTCAGGTATTGCACACATGTGGTGTACAGTCAAACATGCAGGGAAAATTCACCTACACATAAAAATAAATAAAAATAAGGTTATACATAAAATAACTTCTTTAAACCCCCTCTTCTCATCTCCATGTCTCCTTTTTCTAGCACAGCTGGCAAATATCAGGAGTCTCCTCTCAGGGGTCCCTTCAGGCTTTTCTAAACATCCTGTGCACTGGCTCCTGGAAACCTTCTCTAAGTATATTCCAGTTGCTCGCTCAGACCCTTCGACCTTACATCAATTCAAACAGCAGGATGTCTCCCGTTTGCCTTCTTCCCCACATCTGCAGAGTTCACAAGAGGAGCTGGCAACAAAGTTGAGCAGAAAGCAGAAGGGAGCAAAGGCCAGAGGCACAAAGCTCAAGGTCATGAAGGTCACGATCAGCAGCGTCGTCATCAGGGACATGCTCTGGTAAGAGAAAAAGGGAAGACAGACTAGTTCACATGCACGTCCTCCAGCATAATTAGCCATGAGCTGATTACACATTCTTGCAGATCTAGACAGGACTTGCCTAAACCACCTTTACAAAACTCACAGATATGAAAAAAAAATTGTCTTAAGGGCCACTGTTTTCGTGGTCACTGCTGGCTCCGAAGTCCTGTGTTTACTAAGCTGGTTCTTGCTGTCAGTATGGCCCATGTACCACAGAAGCAAACTCAGGTTTGAGCTGGACTCTGTTATCTCCCTGCACACGTAAAGACAGCACCATTCCCATTTGAAGAGACGGCACCGTTAAAACGTGTGAAGGTCAGAGACTGCCCAGTGCCTAAGAGCCTTGCGCACTGCCTAGCTGCTAGGGTATTTAAATGGCTGCAGCTGGGTAAATTCAAGTTGCTTTCTTCGACCTGTCAAACTCACACCAACCAAACAACAGGGTACCTGCTGATTTGCTTGTTCCCCTAAATCTGCACAGTTCAGAAGAGAAGCTGAACCAGTGGAGCAGAAAACAGAAAAGGAAGTCTGTTTTCTGTCCTTTCAAAGAACCAGCTCGTTCTCGAACCGATCTTTGGTGCGGTTATCTCCATGTTATCCATATCTGCTCTGGTCTTTGCTACTCTTTACTTCTATGAATTTTCAGTTTAACTTGTTCCTGCTTTCTAGCTCCTTGAGATGCAGTGATCGTTATCTAATATTTTTGTCTTTTCAAAAGGTTATTTTATGTGTGTGAGTGTCTCGTCAGCATGCATGTCTCTGCACTGTGTGTGCCCAGTGCCCAGGAGTCTCCAAAATGGTGTTGGATCCTCTAGAGCTAGAATCACATGTGGCTGGGACCAGAGCCCAGGTCCTCTGTAAGAGCAGAGGATGCTCTTAACCACTGAGCCATCTCTCCAGCACCTGATACCTTCTTACCTTTTTGATGGGGCCACTGATTGCTGTAAACTTTCCTCCTGAAGGTGCTATGCTAGATGTGATCCAGTCCAATATGATGTTACCACTTTTACTTGTCTCAAGAAAATTTTAAATTGTGTTCCTTGATTTCTTCCTTGATCCATTGGTTGGTTGTTTTTTGTTTGTTTCTTTTTGTTTTTGTTTTTGTTTTTTGTTTTTGTTTTTTTGTGTGTGTGTGGTTTTCTTTTCCCCCAAAAGTAAATTGTTGCCCATGTTTTGGTATCATTGTCGATGGTTTTCTCATTACTGGTTTCTAGTTTCATTGTATGAGGACATGAAGAATCTTTGAATAGGATTTTAACTTTTAATTTCTAAATTTTTTTGTTTGTTTTTTGTTTTTTGAGACAGGATTTCTCTGTGTAGTTTTGATGCCTGCCCTGGAACTCACTCTGTAAAGCCCAGGCTGGCCTCGAACTCATAGAGAGCCACCTGGCTCTGCCTCTTGAGTGCTGGGATTAAAGGCGTGCGCCTCCACCTCCACCGCTGCTGCCGCCACCACCACCACCCGACTTAACTTTTAACTTTTAAATTTTGGTGAGACTTGTTTTATGCCTTGTCGTATCATCGTATCATCTTATCGTGGAGAATGTTCCATGTATTGATGGGGAAAAAAAAAAAAAGAGTATTTGGTAGTAGCTGGGTGGAATATTTTACTTCAAGTACAATTCGCCTCTGCTGTTCCTTTGCTGACTTTCTGCCTCAGAGATCTGCCCACTGCTAGAAGCTCAAGTCCCATGATAGCTAATTTTGATTGTCAGCTTGATCAGATTAATAAACACCATATCATTAATAAAGCATAATTTTGTTTGGGTCTGTGAAGGTGTTTCCAGAGGGGACAAGGAAGGAAGAAAGGTCCACACTGAATGTAGACAGCATCATTGTTATTGGGGAAATTGAGAGCCCCTCTTTTGCAGAGGCATTTCTTAGTCTCATTGGTAAAAGAATTTTTAAGAGTACTTGAGAGAAGCTGTGTGGTGGTGGTGGTGGTGGTGGTTAGAGACAGAGCCAGGCGGATCTCTGTGAGTTCGAGGCCAGCCTGGTATACAGAGTGAGATCCAGGACAGGCACCGGAGCTACAGAGAAACCCTGTCTCCAAACAAACAAGTATTTGAGTGCTGGAGAGATGACTTAGCAGCTACAGCACTGGCTGCTCTTCCAGAGGACCTGCCTTCCACTCCCAGGCCCCATACGTGGACACACAACCATCTGTAACTTCAGTTGCACGAGATCCAGCGCCCTCTTCGGACCTCCATAGGCCACCTTCTGCCCATGTCCTGAGATCCTGAGTGAGGCTGGATTCAAATGTAATGGACTGATTTCCAGCCAGGATAGTACTCAGACCATGGACTAGTCACTGCCCACTGTTCTCGTCCAGAAGCTACAGTGGGAAGGAAGAAACGGTAGAGCAAAAAGACATGAGCGGTGTGCTGTTTGAAAGGGAGGGAGTGTGGGTACGTTTAAAGCTGCAGGCGAGGCAGGTATGAAAGCAACTGTTAGCATCAGGCAGGGTACAGCTGGGGCTGGGGCCCAGCTGGGAGAGTATGGTGGCCCACCTCCAGCCACAAGAGGCAGAGGCAGTGGATCTCTGGAGCAAGCTCACTTGCCAAAGCAACTGAAATGCAGAGCTTGGGGTCTGGTGAGAAACCTCACTATATAAGGTTCACCGCAATGGGAGAAGACTTCCAGTGTCCACATCTACACACATACAGGCACACACACACAAGCCATTGAGAACTTTCAAAGATGGATGAAATACATTTGCATTGTGAGATGAAAATGAGACTTTGGGGGCCCAGGATAGGATATTATGATTTAAACTTGCGTTTGAGTGACAAGAGGTGGAGTTACAATGGTTCATCTCCACTGTCCCCTTGACTATTTAGGACCATCGTGGATTCTGCCCCTTTACCCTTTTTCCTGTCCTGTTGAGGCTGTGCCTGAGTCTCTCAGCCACAGGGACCTGCACAGTCTTAGAGGACACCAGGGCCAAGGTGATGGGATGGAGGCCCCTTGGGATTTTTCGGGATGATGTGCAGACGCTGCTTTTCAAAAACACACATCTCTGGGAGCCTGTAGTTACTCACTTGAGGCAAAAGGGACTCTTCAGACCCTCATCTGACAATCAGGACCTGGCAGTGGACATCGGCCTAACAAAGCAGCAGCCCTCCCCCTCCCTTCCCCCCCCCCCTCCTCTGCCCCCACCCTAGCCTTGCCTGGGCTTGAGTCCCAGACAGTTTACAAGGAGACAACAGTTCCTCTCCTCCAGCAAGCGAGCGGCTAACCTGCTGTGTTGATTCCACCAGTTAATAAATGGCTGGAGGAGGTTTAATTGCATCGGAAGAAATTGACATCAGGTGCTTAGGCTCCACTCAATTAACTTGTGTTCCTAAGGGGAGGGGGTGGAGCAGGAGCAGCAGCCATTAATTACCTGTCTGAGTGCCAGCTGCATCCTGCATTTCTTCTCTTCTTTAGTCACCCAGGAAGTGAGCGAGGTCACCCTGCTAACAGGAATTTGGGGTCACTGGTGGTAGGGGGCTCCCTCTGAGAGAGCAGAGAGCCCCCTGGTCTAATGGGAAGTGACTTTCAGTGACCCTTCCTGTCTCTGCTGGGAAGAATGTCATCCTCTAGCTCCACCATCCTGGCCTCTTCACTGGCTCTGTGCTGATGTGCCTTTGGCTCCTCTGACTGTCCACCTCCAGACTGCTAGTGTACTTGGCCGCAAAGACACAGAACCCAGAACCAGTCTTGACATGGGTACCAGATGATGCCACCAACTCTGCAAGGTCACCCCTCCTACACACGTCCCACGCCACCCCTGCTGTCTCCAGACTGAAACCTCCTGGAGTCGTTCATTCCTGTCTCACTTCCCAAAAGGGCCAGATGGTAAGATACAAGTCTGGCACGATACAGACTCCTGCACCCACCCAACCACTGTGGCTGTGACTCTGGGAGGGTCGGGGTCTCTAGTTCTTAATCTGTGGCTCAGTACCATCAATCTGCTTCAAGAAAGCACTCCAGGGAACACCTCAGCTGCTGGGGAAATGCGTGGAAACCTTCTGGAATGAGAGACAGCAGGCTGAGTCAGGACGTCCCAGGGCTTCTGCAGGTCTATCTGTCTCGGCCTTGCTGTGTGAGGTTAAGCAAGTTACTCATCCTCTCTGCACCTGGCTTCTTCCTGTTACATAAGATATCAGGGCCAGCTCTCATAGTCTTTTTACATTTCCACAAATCACTTTTCTAACCTGAAAATCATGGGAGCTGGGAAATACAGAAAGGTCGAGGGGTGGTGCAGACAGCAGAGGGACCTCTCCAGCCACTTCCGCCTGAGTAGATACAAACCAGAGGCAAAGGAATAGCATCAGACTGGAGGGGTGTTGACTATTACTCATGACTGGCAAAAACACAAGTCTGTAAAAACACACGCAACTATCTCCTGGGAATGAGTTTAAAAGTAGCCAGATGGGCCCACAGTGTGATGTGACCGGATTGTTTGTTTTGTTTAAAGGGGAAGTAGGGGTTTCTCCTCTGACTATACCTTAAAAGGCTTCTTTAAAAAAAAAAAAAAAAAAAAAAATGTTCTGAGCAAAATCCAGGCAGCACACTTGTTTAATAAAATCAATCATCTTTATTTTTATTGTAGATGTGTGTGTGTGTGTGTGTGTGAGTGTGTGTGTGTGTGTGAGTGTGTGTGTGTGTGTTGCTGTGGGTTCATGGATTTCATTCTCACACTACCTTGTAAGATAGTGTGCACTTTTATTGGCTAGAGAACCAAGAGGGGCTTAAACTTGGCTCTTGCCTTTGTGTGTTTAAGGGCTGTTGTGAGTTTCCCTTAGCCCAGGCTAGCCTAGGCAAGCACACCAGCTCCATTCCTGGGGCCCCTGGCATCTCCTTGCTTAGCCGTTGGGTATAAGGGTATAAGGCACACCCAGCCTCTTTTGTTGGGATTGTCTCATTAATGGCGCTACAGGACAGAGCCCTGAGCCAGCCACAGCTGTTATACCTTAGGGTTGGGAAGGGGGCATTCATGGCTCAGCAATGGCTTTGCCAAAGAAATCTTCCTATCAGCTCTTCACCAAATTACAGATCTACCTTATTTGTGTGGCGTGTGGGACTGGATCCCCACTGTAGATTTAGCACATGGCCAGAATGGGGGACCTGTCCTGAACACTCTGTGGTCTTCTGACTTCTAGGAATATGCTTTGAAATCTCAAAATTCAGTAGGAGCAGCCCCAAAAGGCCTCAGTTCCCAGCTTGAGACTGGACAAAGTCTGGCCAAATGGGGCTCCCAACATAGCAGCTTACAACAAAAAAGACAGCCAGTGAGGGATTTAGCTTGTAAAAGGAGTCTGAATCTTGAACCTGTCCTTAGAAGTGACCTCCTACTACCTTTACAGCTGGCATTACCATTCAGACCTGACTTACCGTTCAGAGAGCGAGAACGTCCTTGAGAAAAGAGAGCCTGGTTGAGCCAGGTGACGGTGGTGCACATCTTTAATCTCAGCACTTGGAGGGGAGGCCAGCCAGGTCTAGAGAGTGAGATCCAAGACAGGCACCAAAACTACACAGAGAAACCATGTCTGAGAGAGAGAGAGAGAGAGAGAGAGAGAGAGAGAGAGAGAAAGGGTCCTGGAGAGATGGCTCAGAGGTAAAGAGCACTGGCTGTTCTTCAGGAGGTCCTGAGTTCAAATTCCAGCAACCACATGGTGGCTCACAACCATCTGTAATGAGATCTGGTGCCCTCTCCTGGTGTGCAGGCATACATGGAGGCAGAATGTTGTATACATAATAAATAAATAAATCTATAAATCAGAGAGAGAGAGAGAGAGAGAGAGAGAGAAGGGTATCTGTAGTGGTTTGAAAGACAATGCCTTCCCTGGTGGAAGTGGCACTATTAGGAGGTATGACTTTGTTGGAGGAAGTGTGTCACTTTGGGGGCGGGCTTTGAGGTCTCTTTTGCTCAAGTTTCCCTCAGTGTGACAGTCAGTTGACTTCCTGTTGCCTGCAAGATGTACATTCTCAGCAACAGCACCATGTCTGCCTGCATGCCACCATGTTCTAGGTCATGATGATAATGGACTGAACCTCTGAAAGTGTAAGCAAGCCACCCCAAGTAGATGTTTTCTTTATAAGAGTTGCTATAGGGAGCCAGGCGGTGGTGGCGCACACCTTTAATCCCAGCACTCGGGAGGCAGAGGCAGGCGGATCGGTGTGAGTTCAAGGCCAGCCTGGTCTACAGAGTGAGTTCCAGGACAGGCTCCAAAGCTACACAGAGAAACCCTGTCTCGAAAGAAAAGAAAAGAAAATGAGGATGGGATGGAATATGATCTTCCAAGTCTTGAAGGCCTTCCAGCTTGTCTGGCTACTCAACATCCACAGGCAACTCCCACTAACACCCCCTCTTCTCCAGCAGGGACTGATGATGCCCTTGGCCATGATACACCCCCAGCTGCTATCTGCTCATGCTCAGCCTGCATGATTGAGCCACCGATGCTCCAGCTGTTTCCTGTGAGTATAAGGCTTTTTTCCCAGAAGTACTTGGGCTCCAGGTAGGAAGATGGGTGTAGAAGGGGTGTCATAAAACCCTGGACTCAGAGAGCAGACCCTCAGAATTCCTTAGAGAACAATAACTTGTCCTCTTTGGTGACTCCTGGTGGCTGGCCACCACTGAGTAGTTCTGTCCCAGATCTGATAGGACTTGCATGGAAACATGGGAACTTTCTTCTCCTTCTCACGAAGCCCCTCAAGAGGCAGAAGTTTTGGTAGAAATCCACAACACTAGCCCTGGGACATCTAAGGGAAAGTCTTACAGGGTTTTTCCATAAGCCCTTGTCTCCTGAAACATCCCACAGGAGTGGGCTAAGGCTTTCAAAGTCAGTGTGGTGGCTTCATATCTGCCATGCCAGCACCTGAGGGTCTCAGGATTGCTACAAGTTTAAGGTCAGGCTGGGCTACATAGAAAACTCCAGACCAGCCTGAGATACAAATTGGAACCCTGTATCATTAAAACAAAAAAACAACAAAGCAAAAACCAAAGAAAAGGCCAAGACTTTCACTGCCCTGTTCCTGCCGGTCACATGGTAGGACTCTGTCTCGCAAGCAAACGTCCGCGGTATGCGTGGAAGCAGGGGAGGGTTTATTGATGTTGTAATGGCATCGTATAAATCCTCTCCAGCATGAGATTTGTCTCCTCCTCCCACCTACCCACCAGATGCTTCAGGAACTCCCAGAAACATGGCCTACCACACATCTGGGCGAAGTCACATCCATCTTCAACAGGAATGCTCAATTTTGTGGATGGAATTAAAAGTTGTGACTTGCTGTCCCCTAGTGGTCAGTTAAAGTAATAACTATCAGTCTGCAACATGTGACCAGAACCAATTACCCAACATTTTTTAAAGCATGCCTGCTGTGTAGGATGGCGTGATGTATAACACTGGGAGCAGCAGGTATGGGAAACAGTGTAACACAGTCCATGGTTGCAAAGGATTTACAGCTTAGAAGAAGACTCAAGATATTTCTGCATTAAAAATTGACTAGCAGGGCTGGAGAAATGGCTGAGCAATTAAGAGCACTTGGAGATTTTTGCAGACGCCCCTGATGCAATTCCCAGCATCCATGTGGGAGCCATCTGTAACTCCAACTCCAGGGGATCCAAAACCCTATTCTGGCTTCCTCAGGTACCAGGTACACGTAGAGTGTCCATACATACACACAGACAAAACCCTCATTCACATAAAAGAAAAATAAATACACATTTTGTTTGTTAGTTTTGAGACAGGATTTTTCTGTGTAACAGCCCTAGCTGTCCTGGAACTGGCTTTGTAGTCCAGGATGGCCTGGAACTCACAGAGATATCTGCCTGCCTCTGCCTCCCGAAGGCAGGGATTAAAGGCATGTGCCCCACACCTGACTTAAACATATATTTTTAAGTTGACTAGAACCCACCAAAATAAGACTTGAGGAGTAAACTCTGGAAAGGCATTGCTCCTCATTTGTCCGGAAGCCTGTTTGCTTCGTGCCTCTCCCTAGTGTGTCCCAGCCTTTCCAGACCCCATTGCAGTTTTCAGAGCCCTGTTCACCACCCCCACCCCCCCCCCATGCTCTTCACCCCCTGGGCTGTGTCACTCATCAGCGCCACCTGTCTCTCAGCTTGCAGGATGCATCTCAGACCTTGTAGGGAGACATCTTCCTCAGTACCCAGCACCCTCTCTCCATGCACGGCACCACCCCTGGTCTATGGTCAGTATCATAGGGTGTCTAAATCCCTGTCCATCGCCAAACTCTAAACTCCCTAAGGACTAGGAGTCCCGCGGGGCAGGAACGCCAGCTGAGGGGACAGTGGGAGGTGAGAGGGAAAAGTCAATGGTGGTGAGCACCCAGGACAGGCAGGGAGGGGGAAGCCTTTGAAGCTGGGTCCGGATGACTGTTCTTTCGCTCTTTTGAAGGTGATGGGAAGTCCTGAGTGGCCTTTGGTGGTATCTGATCTTCTTTCTTGTTTATTCAAATCTTACACATGCTTCAAGGCACCAAGAAGCCTTTCTTGGCTGCTCCACTCCTGAGCCCATGTCCCCTCAATTCTGGGACCTACTGCAATGCTTTTCCATGGTCTGCTCTTCACGTCTTATTTTGATGGATGCTGGCCCACTTAAAAATATACATTTGGGGTTGGGGATTTAGGTCAGTGGTAGAGCGCTTGCCTAGCAAGCGCAAGGCCCTGGGTTCGGTCCTCAGCTCCGGGAAAAAATAAAATATATATATACACACACATTTATTTTTCAGGCAATGCTAGAAAGATGCTGGAGTCAGTCACATGCAGGCATGGGAGGAAGGAGCTGATAAAGGCCAAACTACAGGGAAAGGAATGGGTTCAGACACAAGCCCAGGGATGTTAGTTACGGAGCCAGTACACCAGCTCAGCCTGAACTGGAACAGAAAATGGAACAAGATCAAGAGAATTTGAGATATTTCAGTCAGAGCAGCTGGGCACATCCTATACCCTGCGTGCCAATACATCACCCGAGAGCTTTTTAAAATGCAGACTCCTGCTCCTCAGGCCCTTCGTGGGTGGGAGATGCCTTGTTGCTAGCACACTGCTGGTCCACAGACCAGTCAGCAGTAGCAAGGCTGCCACCTCTAAATGAAGTAGAAGCTGGCTTTTTAGGAGTACCTGCTGGGCAGGTGGTACCTTGGAGTGAAGGAATGGGTACCCCTTCATCCAGGTGACCACACAGGATGCAGGACTTGGTGAGCAGGGGGTGGGTGGCTGAGGCCCAGATGCAGCGGAATCATGACAGACAGGGAGAGCCCAGGAGTGGACATCCATCTGGAAAGCAAAATAATGTCTTTATCTTGTGTATACTGAGTTTGAGGTAACAGTGGGACATCCAAGAGCAACGCTGAGATGAGAATGGGTGGAGATTAGGGAACACACTAACCCCGAGGGCCCTTTCTGGGGAGTCACATTCTCTTCCCAATATCTCAGTGCTTTTTGTTGTCTTACAGGTCATCGTTCCCTACACGGAGTGTAAGTCCTCGAAGTCATCCCTCCATCCTCCAGCTATGAAGCCCCCGCTGTCCTCCAGGGGTGGGGGTCCCCATATGCCTGGGAGGCTCAGAAACCTCCACACACCGGCCTGAATGGCCTCACCTGGAACTTGGCCCCAAGGACCAGGACCAGTTTCCCTACTCTGACCATGGCCTTCCAGGAGCCAGGATGCTGGCTGCCAGCTCACTCTGGGCTCTTGTCTCCAAATGTCCTGAAGCCATTGATAGCTGTGCCCCAGAGATAAGTGACAGAGAGCCCGACTTCTTTTTTTTTTTTTTTTTTTTTTCCGAGACAGGGTTTCTCTGTGTAGCTTTGCGCCTTTCCTGGAACTCACTTTAGAGACCAGGCTGGCCTCGAACTCACAGAGATCGCCTGGCTCTGCCTCCCAAGTGCTGGGATTAAAGGCGTGCGCCACCACTGCCCGGAGCCAGGCCACATGGAATTCCAGGCAAATTTGTCAAAGCTTCAGTGTGGTGCCTCACATGTAGAGCACTCATAATAAGTAGCTGTTTCAAAAGGTTAAAGTGAGGATTCCTGAGCCATTTCCAGGGGAGAGAGAATATTTAGCATAATGCCTCACAGACAAAGTCCTTCCAGTAGTCCCTCTTGGAGCTGCAGAAGCACGGAATCAGAAGTGCAGAATCAGAAGGAGGCAAAGTCAGGAGCGGGAGGGATGGCTGGGTCAGCACAGGGCTTGTCTTGCAAGCATAAGGACCGGAGTTCAGTCTCCGAAGAGGACCTGAATTTGATGTGGTGTGATGGTGGGCATTTGTAATCCAAGGACCAGGGAGTCAGAAACAGGCAAATTTCTAGGGCTCCGTGGCCATCTAGCCTAGTCTACTGGGCGAGTTCCAGGCCAGTGAGAGACTGTCTCAGAAAAAAAAAGAGAATGGTACATGAGAACAACACCCAAGGTTGTCCTCTGACCTCTACAGGAGCACACACATGTACACCCACATACACACAGACATACATATGTACATAATGATAATAATAATAATAGAAGGAGCAGGAAAAGAGAAAGACCAAAAGACTAAAGGAGAAACAGAGCAGTCAGCATGCTGCCTGTCTTTCCCTCCGGCAGCCGCGGCCCCCACCCCACTCTGGTTTAAGCCTAGCTAGTCCTCTGCCTTCGGGAAGCCCAGGCGGGGCCTGGGTCCACTCAGCTCCTGTTCTCCTACCTACTACTGAGCAGAGAATGTGGATCAACTATCGCTCACTTACCGGCATGCGTCTTTGCAGAGTTTGATGGGGCGCCGGGCGGATGACAGCGGGAACAGTTGTGATCACTGGCGGAATCCTAGCTACAGTGATCCTCCTCTGTATCATTGCTGTCCTGTGCTACTGTAGGCTCCAGGTGAGTCCCATGGGCCCATGGTCAGAGGCTGGGAGGCCACCAGCAAGTCACTTCTCCATGATGGGGGCAGAAACTGGAGCTCCACTACGGAGGCAACAAAACCCAAAGCCATAAAATATGAGAAGCCTAAGTCAGAAGGGAGCTGTGCACGTACCCCCGACACAGACACAGACACGCGCGCGCACACACACGCGTTCCCTGCACCCTACAGAGGCACTGGGGTGTCCTGGGAAGATACAGGGCCCTCACATTCACCTTTCCAATGCACAGGGATTGGTAAGAAAGCCACCACCCTGGGAGACTCTCTAAGCTACAGCAGCATCCCCCAGCTTTGTCTTTGCATGGTGTATGTGCCTCCCGTCTCTGCCTCCCTGTCCACCAGGACACACTGAGAAACAGGGAGAAGTATTGGCCCGGTAAAGCTGGGAGTACATGGGATGTGGGGCCTCCAGTTCACCGACAAAGTGGCTGGCACAAGGCACTCAGTGAAAGGTGGAGGAGGGCTGTTCCCGTGCACGCTCACTGGTGTTGGGAGCAGGGAGACCTAGGCTGCTTCTCAAGCATCCCTTTTCCTTCTCCCCAGTATTACTGCTGCAAGAAGAGCACAGATGATGAGGATGCTGAGGAGGAGGAGGAAGAGGAGGAACATGACCTTCCCATCCATCCCCGAGCCCCCACCTGCAATGCCTGCAGCTCCCAAGTCCTGGATGGCAGAGGCAGCCTGGCACCGCTCACCAGCGAGCCTTGCAGCCAGCCCTGTGGGGTGGCCAGCCACTGCACCACTTGCTCCCCATACCGCACCCCCTTTTACATACGGACAGCTGACATGGTGCCCAATGGGGGCGGAGGCGAGAGGCTCTCCTTTGCCCCTACACATTACAAAGAGGGGGGAACCCCATCCCTCAAATTGGCAGCACCTCAGAGTTACCCGGTGA
Organism: Onychomys torridus; assembly: GCF_903995425.1. NCBI lineage: Eukaryota > Metazoa > Chordata > Mammalia > Rodentia > Cricetidae > Onychomys > Onychomys torridus. The sequence continues at coordinate 38,494,891 of NC_050453.1, forward strand.
CCTGGCCAAGTTCTGGGCATGAGGCCTTCACTAATCCAAGGGCTATTAGTACAGATGTATAATCCTTTCACCCCAGTCTGCACACACCCAACACTGTCCCAGCAGGAGCAATGGAGTGGTGGAGAAGACCCTCCAATCACCCCACAGGAAACCATCTCAGTTTCTCTGGCTTCCACAGCAGAGGGTTCACTAGGATATGAGCTATTAAATGCATTGAGGACCAGGGCGGGACCTATGGCCCGGAAGTGGCGACTTGATAAGTCTGCGATGTCTCCAGTTTCCCTCTGGAGATTTCCCTCTAACAGCCAAGCTCGACCACAACCCCTTCCAGTAAACCTAAACCCTTGGCTTTGCTGGGCTGTGCAAAGGAGCACCAGGGAAGGCTAAGCAAAGGCTCTGGAGGCTTCCAGAGACCTTGATGAAGAGGGCGTGCCTAGAAGAAACGGACACAAAGGGAAAGGTGAGGACTAGACATTCCAGGATTTGAGAGGATCGAGAGAAAAAACTGTTAAAGGAGCCCCCCAACCCCCGCCCGCCCCAGCTTTGCTTGCTGGAATTTGCCAATGAGCTGATTTCCAGTCTTTATTTACTCTGTTTGCCTGCTCTGATAGGTATATGTGTTCTGGAAACAACCCATCTGCTGTCTCGACCCTCCTCATGAAACACATCAAATTGACGCTAAGTGCCACAGCACACAGCTGTTTATGGGGACCATAGCAAGAAGAGTCTATACAACCTTGTTTCCCCTTTGAGTCTTTTCTTATGGCCCCTGCTAGAGAAGCTTCCCTACGTTTTAGAAGCCAAGTGAACAGCTCTTTCTGCTTATCCCTGTTCCTCCATGCTTAGCCACAGATGCGGATTCAACCCTGTGAGGGTGTGTGCATGCCCATTCCCAGGGGCAGGGGTACCCTACTCATCACCAGCAGCAGCCATGTGACTTTGCCTCCTTCAAGAGCTGCAGAGCAGAAGGGTCCAGGGTCCCAACAAGAAAGAAAAATCTGGTCCTCCAGCAGCTGGACCAAAAGGCAATTAAAGTGGCCAGTTTCCATGACAACCAGGAGGGACCAGAGGCAATGCTGCAGAGTTAAGTTCCCATGCACCTGCACAAGCTCCTCTAGAGGCCAGTGCATCTCTTGAGCATCCATCTATGATGTAACATTATGAACAGGACCATTTATCGCATCAGGGGATGTGGCCTTTTTCCCCCCTGAGTTCTGGGGAGGGGGTGTCTCCTGAAGGTTGGCCGTGTCTTAGTAATTAGACTTCAAGCTTGCTTGCCCTCCCTCCTTCGGCCCCCTAACACTCCAGTCTCTTGGTGACAAGCTATTTTTCTGTCTTATTCTAGTCCCAAGTCCCCACACCTCCCACTTATCACCAGCAGTGGCCTTATGGGTTTGTGTTGCTGTTTGTTTGTTTTGCTTAGTTGTTTTTGCTTTTTTGTTTTGTTTTAGTAAGTATACCTGATAAGTTCTCCAGTTACCTCTGTGGCTCAAGGGTCACTGTCCCCACTTCTAAGGGGGTCTAGTCAATGCCCGCATATTCCTGAGTCACAGAATGCTGTGGAGGGTGGCCCAGGAGAAGAGCTGGTCTTTCTCTTGAACTCTTGGTTGGTTGCCTGGTTGGTTTGACAAAGAGTAGGCTGCACCTCACATCTCCAACTGTAAATAAGGAACACTTGGTTAAGAAGCAGAAGACAATCACCGGCCATATTTCGTTCACTCGTTAGCCTGGGACCCGTCAGGTATCCTCACTGACGCTTCCAATTTTCTCCAGGGAAGCAGAGCTTGCCTAAAAGGATCTAAATGTCCCTGAAAGCTCCACAAATCCAAGACATCTTACAAAGATCAGCTAGTCGCCTCTTCCCTCTTGCCCTCATCATGCAAGGCTGCATGGATTCTCCACCTGTCTATCCCTGAGAACAGGGGTATTTGTTGTGGGCTGGAAACCACAAAAGGGGTGGCGGGGGGGAGGGGGGAACCTACAGGATTAGAAGAGAGAATTATTTCAATGGCTGGTGAAAGGCGAACAGGTCAGGCCTAGGGCTGTAGCTCAGTTGGTTGAGTTCTTGCCAGATCTGCACAAAGCCCAGGTTCCAATCTCCAGCACCATAGAAACCCAGCATGGTGGGGCACCCCTCTAATTCCATCACCACTCAGGAGGTCATGAAGGAAGAGAGTAGTGGTTACAGTCGATGTTGAAGGTCATTGTTGGCTACATAACAAGTTCAAGGTCAACCTGTGCTCGTTTGTGGAAGCCCCCTACAGAGCAACCTCAAGTGAACACTGCTACAGGAGGGCACAGCAAGAGGGTTGATGAGATCTGTGTCCTGGGGCAAAGGGATGGCTCCGCAGCTCCAGTGCACCCAAGCCCACCATCTGCCCATCCTGGGCCATGTGCAAGCCCTTGACATGCTGCTGGGCCTGGCAGCTCTTCCCACTTCCTCCCCACCAGCCCAGTGCCTTGTTCTCCTGTGGTTCCACAGCTCTAGACTCCTTCACCCAAGTCACAATGCCATCATCAAACCAATGCCTGTGGGCAAAGCAGGACAACCCAGCCAACTGTAACCCACGTTTGTACTCAGGGTCTCTGGGTACAAAGTGTCCTTCACCTTTGTGTCTCCTGTAGCTTTCTTGGCTTAACCCACAAGTCAAAATCTGGACCCCAGGAGTCAGAGGGAAGGAGGAACACAGTCTTCCCTCAGCCCACATCACCCAAGGCACAGGCTCCGCCGCCGTAGGCTCAGGCCGCCTGCCCACCTCTCTCTTCACTATAGCTCCGTGGCTCCATCCTGGAGAGGAGAAAGCTCATTCAACTCGGCTGTGCTGTCCTTTGGGCTGTGGAGTCTGTCCCATGAGACACAATCTGTACACTCTTCATCCGGAACCCTAAACAGGAAGAGGAGGAGGAGGGGCCAGGGGCGGACAGTCCTCTCCTCTCCGCCAGCCTTCTCCACACCCCTCCACTACTCCTGCTGCAGATTCCTTGTCTTGCATCTTTGATAACTTGGAACACAACCAAGTGAATGTCAAAATAAAGGAGAAGTTTTAAATAGAAAACCCCAAAGGGCCTCCCATTCTCCACCCCCAACCCCCGGGCAGGGCCAGCCCTGGATGGCTTTAAAATGAATACTCCTTTGAACACCCAAAACCACCGTTTTCAACACCGAAATCTGCTCACTTCCTCCCCTCTTCTGCTCACAAATTAACCAAGCCCTCACTTTATTGCAAGGTAACCCTCTTTGCTGAGTCAGCAGCCACAACTAGGGAGGAGTTCCTGTTTCTTGGGAAAGGAGCTTTAAATGCAAATATCTTAGAGATAAGTTCCAGGTTGCGAAGACAGAGACAATTCCAGATGAAAGTACCCAGACGTGGCAAATTCTACTACTGATCAAAACTTTACTACTCTGAAGAGCAAACACACCCGGCCAGGAAGTACATTTGGCTTTTATTCTCACTCAAGAGGTGATTGTGTTTTCCGCCTTGCCTGGGGCCCTCACAGTGGTATTCAATATGCTAGCCTGAAGGGAATTAGCACACAGGCACTGAAGGAGGAAAGGGTCTATATTGCTCCAAAGGGTCAGGGGTCACTGTTCCAGGCCATTGAGTTCCCAGAATACAGCAGCGTCTTTGCGTAAACAAATATTTTACTGGGTGGAGATGCTATTAAAATTTGGGGGGGTTGGGGATTTAGCTCAGTGGTAGAGTGCTTGCCTAGCAAGCGCAAGGCCCTGAGTTCGATCCTCAGCTCCAAAAAAGAACAAAAAAAATTTTCTTTTGCATAAAAGTCTTGCTTGGTGGGGGAGATAAAAAGATGTGATTTTCTTGTCCTAAACAGAAGTTTTGCAGTATTTAGTTGACAGTTCTTACAGGTGTCTTGGGCAGGATGATGAATTCACTAGGGAGCGGTACGGACTTTCCAGGCCTGCAGATTGTCCACCGCTCTACTTTTGGGTCAAATCATTGTTTCTCCGCAGACTTAACAGTGTTACACCATCAGCCCCGTGTGGTGTGAGGAGGGAGGGAAGACCGCTGCACAAACTGCAAAATTAAGAGAGATGGGATGGAGGCGAGAGAGCAGAAGGGGAAGGGAGAGGCCAGGAGTGAAGCTGGGAGTGGCGCACGCCTTTAGTCCCAGCACTGGGGAGGCAGAGGCAGGCGGATCTCTGAGTTCAAAGGTAGCCCGTAAAGGTCAGGGATGAAGTCCACGTGTCTGCGTTTGTGTTCTACGGAGTATAAAAAAGCAGCTCTCCCCCCACCTCAAGGCCACAGCTGGGTGGGCTGCAGCTGGGTGGCCAGGACAGTCCTGTGCTAAGACCTCTGGCCCAGCCACAGCCCTTCTCTAGCAGCAGCTGAGAAGTGCAGCTTGGCCTCAGGGAGCAGCTGGCCTCTGTTCTGCTTATGTGGTTCACATCTGAGAACCGAAGACGAAGACGGCGTCAGCAGCGTGGGGGGTGGGGGGGTGCAGGGGTGCGGGCGCCCTGAAAGGCAGACCTGCCTTTAGTTTATCTGTTTGCCCTCAGGCTTGTGGTGGGGCAACCACCCGGTGTCAGCCCTTTTCCATGATAGCCTTTGACCTTTCTTAGACTCAGGCCACTGCTCTGTCCAGGCCCAAGTGGGAAGAAGAAAGGGGGAGAAACTGCCCTTTGTGACAGGTGGGTGGAAGGACTGGGTGGGAAGGCATGAAGTCACTTAGAACAGTAACCTACTGGCTAAGTGCTAGATTTCCCTGCTTAGAGGCAGGAGGCAAAAAAGAGGCCCGTCTGATCTGGGGGCATGGGGGTGGGGGCAGACACAGCAGGAAAGGGGAGAGGGGGTTACCTGCCAAAGGGGAAGGAGAAACTTGGAGTTTATACAGGAGGTCTGGGAAATGGGAAGTTAAATTCAGCTTCTGGGGCTACGTGCAAGCCTGCAAGTCTCTGCCTCCTGGAGTTGTTTATCCAGACAAGGCTGGTTTATCTTTGGAATCCGACTTGCCCAGGCTATCAGGATGCAGGTGATAGTGAAGAGACTTGAGTTCCAAGGGCAGTGAGGGGAAAGGGCTGGAGTTTCAACACAGGGGCAGGGGATTTCAACAAGCCTTAGGCCCTAAGGCTTAGGAAGGGAACAGAGAGTTACTTGGTCCAGGTCAGGCAGAATTCGTTCAAGGTTTGTTCCAATGCTGTGGAGTGTCCATGCCTCTGCAGATCTGTGACGTTATTGTTCAGGAAGCATCTTAATGTATTTAAGACACACACACACAAAAAAATTTTTTTTTCTAATGATTGATTAAGGAGGATAGACTCCTCTTCTGGATAGCCCTGACCTGTTCCAGAAATGGAAGCCATGAATATCCTGCCAGACCCTCCCTTGTCCCAACCAGGAGGAAGTCACATCTCCTTCCACAATCCGGGGTGTACCAGCTCCCAAAGAGATCCTTTACCAAACAAGAGAAGTCCCCAAGCGAAACTGGATCCAGGCTGCAGGGCAACATTTGGCCACCACACTTCCTCTCTATGTGTCACTGTGGCCCCCCTCCCATACACCAACCACATCAAGGTGGGAAATAAAGCACCATCTCACAGGGTCCAAATAGGTGTGGCAGCTGCCCTCTCCATAGGGATGGGCACCAGATGCTTGGGGGGCCAAGGCGCTCTGAGTAGTCCCTGAGGTCACCTTCCCTTCTGGGTTTGAACATAAATGACATGTGCCTGAGCATGGGGGACTCTCAGGCTCCAGCACCAGGCCCTTTGGCACAAACCATACCTGTGTCCACTCCTGCCCATCCACATAGGGCAGCCCAGGGCTTCTGCCTCCACCCAGAGTTTTTGGACCTATCGGGAAGGGTATTCTTGCTCCTAAAACTAACAAAAGAGCACTCCCCGTGAGAGAGTCAAATAAACATTTTTAAACTAAACTAGAGTCCTCACCTTCTCCCAAGGTCCTCTGAACTCCATCCCCAAACCAAAAGAATGATTACTAAGACCCAAATCTCAGGCCTTTGTGTACTGTGAATCTCACTGACCCTATTCTTCCTTGACCTGAATCCCCTTCCCTTCCTCTCTGCCCTACTCCTAAGGAGAATGAGTCAGGGACTGGGAACAGACAATGAAAAAGAAAAAAATAAAGAATTTTAAAAACAGATGAAAGTGCTGAGTGGTGGTGGCGCACGCCTTTAATCCCAGCACTCGGGAGGTAGAGGCAGGAGGATCTCTGTGAGTTCGAGGCCAGCCTGGGCTACCAAGTGAGTTCCAAGAAAGGCACAAAGCTACACAGGGAAACCCTGTCAAAAAAAAAAAAAAAAAAAAAGCCTGAGATAAGAAAATTTCAAGATCGTACACTCTGATGGGAAAGACAGTTCAATGGTTAAGTACGCTGGCAGCTCTGGCCAAGGACCCATGCACCATTCTCAGCACCCACATGGTGGTTCACAACTGTCTGTGACTTCAGTTCTAGGGGGTCTAATGGCCTCTTCTGGCCTCTGTAGGCACTGCATGAACATGGTACAAAGATACACTTGAAGGCAAAACACTCATGCACAAAAGTAAAATAAAAATAAATCATTTTATAGTCTTCTGTGGAGGGCCTAGAGAGATGGACGGCTCAGTGGGTAAGAATGCTTGTCGTACAAGCATGAGTACCTGAGTTCAAATCCCCAGCACCCATGTAAAAAGCCCGATGTGGCTGAACATGTACCTGTAACCTTAGCACTGTAGAGGCAGGGCTAGAAGGAACTGAAAGAATGACAGAGCAGGATAACCACCATCCTCCTCCTCCCTCTGTGTACATAGATAGGCATACAAACAGACACATGTATAACCCATCACACACACACACACACACAAACACATATATAACCCATAACACACACACACAGAGACACACACACAGATACATATATAACCCATAACACACACACAGAGACACACACACAGACACACAAACAGACACATATATAACCCATAACACATACACAGACACACACACAGACACACACACAGATTTATTGAGAAAGAATAGTAAATGATAAAGGCGACAGAAATAAAGCCTTTCCAATTGATTCCTTATTATGTCATTTTGATTTTGTTGCTGTAGTTTTGAGACAGGGTCACATGTAACCCCGGTGGCCAGGCTGGACGGTGTACACCTTTAATCCCAGCACTCAGGAGGCAAAGGCAGGTGGATCTCTGTGAGTTCGAGGCCAGTCTGTTCTACATATCCAAGTCCCAGGACTACATAGACTGTCCCCCAAACACAAACAAAGACAGCTCTTGCAGCTGAACATAACCTTGACCTCCTGACCCCCTTGCCTCTGCCCAAGTGCTAGGATTGCAGGCGTACACCTTCTGGCCCTGATGTTATTTTTTTTTGTCAATTTACATTCCAAAAGATTTTTCCAAGTAAACTTCTATGAAAACCATCTCTGAAAGGTGGGAGAGTGTGCTGAGCCATCTCACAGAGACCCGTATGGGTAAGTCTGTGTGATGTGTGGAGCGAGCCAAGCATAGCCACGTGGGCATATTAGTGGTGTCTGGAGAAGCTGTGGTAGTTCACGGCTCCAGATCTGGAGCTGGGGCTTGGCTGACACCGAGGCTCTCTGTTACCTCTGAACAGGGAAGGAGCCAATTTTCTCCCCCACGAGGCCTGGGCTGAAAAAAACAGGGTCAAACAGCACAGGTCTGCATTGTATGAATTCAAAAGTATTTCTTGTAGGGGCAAAAGAAAAATCACACAAAATGTGTATTTTGAACCATTTTGAAGTGTACATACGTAGGAGTCCATGGCATGGACTTAGTCACGATACTCTCAAGCCATTCATTAGAATTACCTTTAGATTTACTTTTGTATTTCAAAAAAAGTTTTAAGCTAGGCTCATTCTGTCTGTCCTGGCAGAATGGGGCTCACCAACCCCAGAGGAAGGCGGAATGTCAGGGTCATTATCTCTGCTCCCCACATGACATCTGGCTTCAAGTACATCCCACAGAGGGACAGAGTGGGGAGACCTGAGCAGGTGGCACATTGGAGATGAAAAAGGAGAGGGGGTTAACAGTGGACAGCCTCAGATGAGGATACAGAAGGACAGGGAAGTGCCCAGAAGACCCACAACCAGCTGGGAGTGCAAGGCTCAGTTTGCCAGGCAGTGGTGGCATGTGACCTCCTTCCTCCTGGCCTGTGGGCACACTGAGGTAGGCCCTGGGGTGTGGGATGAATGACAGAGGACTCAGGCAGGCCAGAACTTAAGGGTCCCCAGGCAAAAGGCATCCATTAATGCCCATATGCCACCATTTCCCTCCCCACTGCCCCCCACGGCCTTCTCTCCAATCTCTGCCCCAGACCCTCCTCCTTATAGTTCCTAGACTGACAGAGAGGAAGTCTAGCCGTGTGGGTATTGGGTACTAAACCTAGGTACTAAGATCAGCAAGTGCTCCTCAGCTCCAAGCCATCTCTCCAGCCCCTAGCTTATTTATTTTGGTTGTTTGCAGATTTATTAGTAACCCAAATGAGAACTTGAAATGACATCTCAAGAAATAATCATTATTATATTGACAGTTAATTGTTTTTTTATTTGTGTGTACATATGTGTAGGTTTGTGCATGAGGGTACCAGGTTCCCTGGTGCTGGGGTTAGAAGGTTGTGAGACACCAAATGTGCTTGGCTAGGAACTGAACTCCCATCCTCTGAAAGAGCAGAAAGCAGTCTTAACCACTGAGCCAGCTCTGGAGTCCCTGACAGTTCATGCCTCCGCCAGGGCTATCAGAATAGGAGGGCTTAGTTTTGCTTTGTTTTAAAGTTTTAATCCTCAACTTTGAATATATTGCCTAGGAATTCGACTACTACCCAGTTTGTGTTTGGGGGTAGATACATAACTTTTTCTTGACTTTTACCATATACACTTAAAAATAAAACCACCACCATGCTGCTCATTCACTGTAGCTATTTGGAGCATGTTTAAGAAGCCCCATTCTCTGTGAGCAGGCTCATGTACACTCTGGTTAGCCAAAAGTTATTAAGATATGCTAACTTCTGAAAATATATTTCCCCACACTACAAGAATCAAGTAGGAAATTAGTCAAGAAACAACCTTGGTCTGAGCTGAGGGCAGAGAGCAGGGTCCAACACCAGAGGAAGAGCAGTGGGGGGCCAGAAGCCTGGAACCTAGCTAGGGCTTCTACACAGTAATTCCGGTTTGGCAACATTCTCAGAGTGCTTTTTTTCTGGGGGGTGCATGTGTCCTTTCTCAGGCACAGTCCCTCCTGTTATTTGAGACAGGCCTGGAGCGTGACAAGTAGACTCAAGTCCTAGGGATCTGTGTGTCTCTTGCGTCCCCAGTGCAAGGGGGTGGGGGTGGAGGTGGGGAGAAACCCAGCCATTTCTTTTCTTTTTAAAAAAAAACAGGTGTTGTAAGATTGAACTCAGGTCACTGTGCTTCCAAGGCAAGCATTTTAGCATCTGAGCTGTCACTCCAGCCCTGAGGTGTGTGTGTGCATGTGTGTCGATGTTGAATGTCTTCCTCAATGCACTCCACCTTTTTGGAGAGGGTCTTTCATTCAATCTAGAATTACAGATTCATCTGGGCTGGTTGGTCAGTGAACCCCAGAAGTTTTTACCTTCCCAAGAGCTGGATCTACAGATATGTGCTGCCATGCAGTTTCTTGTTTTAGATTTATGTTAGTGTATGCCTGTGTCCAAGCAGACTGCAGATGCTAGGTGTCAGACCCCTGGGTGTGGAGAGTCCGTCATTTGCAGGAAGCCCAACTTGTCCTGTGTGTGCTGGGGTCCAAACTCTGATCCTCACGTCTGTGCAGCAAACACTTTACTACATACACCATCTTCCCTGGCCTCTATGTTTGAATTTTTGACACAAACTACCTCCTACTTCCAACATACAAGATGTTTGACACGTGCGCACACACACACACACACACACACACTTACTACATCCCCAGTTGGCACACCCCACATTTGGAACAGCTCTCAAGGTTGTGTTTACTGTTTCCCTCTTCCCTAGTCAAGAGAGAGCCGGTCCAGTGGGAATAAAATGCTACATAAGCACTGCCAAGTGTTCTAGACACGCTGCTAGCACTGTACCTCTTCCGTGACGGCCACCGACACTGCCTGGTGTTTCCAGGGTACTTACTTTTGACCCTTCCCACCATTAATGACCACATGCCCGTTTCTGTAACTCTTTATTTTGGAGCTTTTAGTCAAAAATAAGTCAACTAGGAACAATTAAGGAGATTTATTTGTATATTAACCAGCAACTGATTTGAATAAGGCACATTCAACATCATCAATATGGAAACAAATGCAGAAAGCACTCATGGTGCCATGAGCAAGTCTGACATCAATACTGTCAAAGCCATTTAATTTGTAAATGCACACAGGCAAAACCAGTGGTTAAGAAGTCTCGGTTAGCTAGAGAGAGTAAGAGTGTCGGTGAAAATCATCTTGCTGCATTATCTCCACCTTCCCAGGCCTTTGTCTGTCATATCCTAACATCAGTGCTCACAGCGCTCCTGTCTTTAGCAAGGAGAAGTATAAACCAAAGGCTGTGAGGCAACACTCTATCTACCGTCAGCCAACAGTTGGGGTGTGCCACAGGCCAAGCCTCACTACCCCAAGCCTGAGGGCTTCCAGGTGACATTTACAAAATCATTTCCATGGTAAGAACTCTCTAGAACTTCTTTGCTAATCTCTCAAAGCTAACTTAAAAATCTGAATTTTACCCTGAAAGGGAAAAACCCAAGTCCAAAAACAATTTCCAATTCCCCTGCTTGCTTCTGGGACGTGGTATTACTCAAGAAGAGATTCCCATTTAAAAAACAAACAAACAATATATGTCTTTTTGTTCTATGATACTAATTGAACTGTGATGTTCAAACATGGTGTGTGCTATCATGTAGCTGCAAATAATTTTTCTAAGTCAAGCAAATTAATCACAAATAATGACTACCCACACAAGAGGCTGAACAACTGAAAAAAAGTGAAAAACAATGGACTAGATGACGATACATCAGATAGCAGATTTTAATTACGTGACATTTTAAAACATATTTTTGTTTAAAAAGTAATTACATTAAGTTGGTGTGGTGGCACACTCCTATAATCCCACCACACAGAAGTCTAGAGCCTGAGAGTCACTAGTTTGGGCTATGTAGGGACTGCATCAAAAACAGTCACTCGTTCTGGCTCCCAACTAATGAATGCTTCTTTTCAAAATGATGTGTAAGAGGTCTGCGGATGTAGCTTAGCGGTAGGGCACTTTCCTCAAATGGCAAGGCCCTGGGTTCAATCCCCGCTACTGAAAAAAAAATTAAATAAAGGGAAATAGTGGATAGAAAACTGATTAGTATCAGTTGATTGCACTTATGTATAGAAGGAAAAGTGTATTTTAACAAAGTCAACAGTAAAAAAAAATAATTGAAAATTAACTAAATTTTAGAAATGTATTATATCCTAAATTTATGTTGACAGCAAATTATGTAAAACTATATTCAACTGAATGAAGAAAGTTTTTCACCTGTGATCAGAGCCACCCAACACAGACTGTGTACAAATACTTTTACCCGTTCCTCTGCAGTCTGAGGTAGCACAGGTTGAAGGCCAACATAACAGTTCTGCAAGGCACCTTTGGTTCTATGTGATATACTAACATGTTAATGTTAACATGTTAACAGCTAAGAGCTGAAATTAAAGCTGAGAATGATGGTACACATCTATAACCCCAGCACTTAGGAAACTGAGGCAGGGAAAATTACTGTAAGTTCAAAGTCAGCCTTGGCTACAGAGGGAGGACCAGGCCAGCCAGGGCTATAAGACAAGCCACTAGCGTTCAAAACAAACAAATAGAAGTCTAGAAATACAGAGGAAAAAAAAAATCAAATATGGCATACAGATTTTTCTTCAGTCCTTCTGTTTTACATTGGGTTGGAACTCAAATTCCATTCACTATGCTTAAACTTTGTGTTTTAGGGTCTTTTCTCAAATCTATTGAGGATTCCTTCAAAATCCCAAATGTGTACTGTGTTTTCATGTGTGCGTCCACACTTAACTGAGTACACCGAAGGCTCTGGCCAAAGCCAATCTGTGTTCTTTCTGTGGCAAATGTTCTCAGATCACTCCCCACCCCATGTCTCTATGATTCTTTTAACTATCAATAGAGATCTTCTTAGTGTTTCCTAAAATCCCTCCAGACTCAAATAACTTAACTTCTTAATTATATACATGATCTCATAGCAGCAGACGAGCCAAAACCAAGTGCAAAATTCCAGAGCTATTCCCGTCCACGTAATGGAACACACCAGATCATTTTACAAGCGCTTTAGAGTCCGTATGCTGATCGACAGCTACTGGACCCAGTCTAACCACCACGGGACATGGCTTAACAACCCGTACTGGCCATGGTTCCTCCTTCTCTTCCCTTTGGAGGATGTTCTCCTATCTTTCTCCAATTCCTTCTCCAATGGCATTTCTAACTAGCTGTCAAGAAACGAACAAAATGTCCCATCATGGCCTAGCAGATCCCATGGGGTAAAGTTTTGCCAGCTGCTGAGACCGACGTCTCTTCGGAAACAGTACCCAAACCCTCACACAGACAACCATGAATTCCCAGCATCAGAGGCAGAAGTGATCAAGAGAAATGAACAAAGCCAGAGACCACGCCTCTACACCCTACCCTAGCTCGGCTACAGGTCTCTGCCGCCCTGTACAGCAAACCTTACTCCATCTCCCTACGCCTAAGCTTTATCGCTTCCATCTCTTCCTATCCGAGGTCACAGCTTCTAGAATGTGCTTTCGCCGCGTCAATGGTGTTCAAACTTCCTTCTCAGTGAAACACTGCTCCCCTGAAATCTTAACAGAAAACGTTAAGCAGAGGTGTTCTCATGTGAAGGAGGGGCTGCTGGTAGGCACAGAGAGACGATACAGCCAGTTGGAATTTCTTCATCCCCAGTGATTACTAACAATTTCTACATTGATTCTAGTACCCGGGAACGTTTGTGTTTTAACGAAGCTGTTTTTACCTCAGCTCCTTAGTGGAATAAAAGCATACACGAACCAAGTTCTTAGGTAGGATTTGGAGGGTTGAATTCTAGTTTCCTGTTTTCATCTACTCAAAGTGCAAATCTGTGTAAGACACAACCCAACAACTGCCTTATTAAAGTGAGTCTTAAATACTTCCTATGTGGTAGGAGCGTTCCCTGAAATCACTGGAATTACTTGTCTGAGTCCAAACACTGTCCAAGAGGCCCTGTGGAGTCCTCCCAAGGCAGCAGCCCTGCTGAAGCCCCTCTGAAAATCGGATTTTCCTGTGCAATGATTCTGCACATGGACTGGACATTTAAACAATCCCTCCATGTTATGCGTCATGCTGTACTCTAAGCCTGATTTGCTTAAAAAGGCAAAGAAAACCATCAGGCCAATTGTTAGATTTATCAAAGTTTAGATTAGAAAAGTTTTTACGAAAGGAAAAAGGAAAAAAAAAAAAAAAGAAAGAAAGCTTCTTTTCTAAAATAAGGTCATGTGCCCCTCAGCTGTCTGCTCCTCCCAGGGGAAGGGAGCTCTCAGACCTGTCCCTTCCACACCGCCTCTGAGCCTGGCTTCACAGAAGGCAGCCCCGCTCTTCGATGCTCCTGACGGGCTGGACGGGCAGCACCAGATGGGAGATGCGGCTCCACAGCCCGCTCAGTTTGTCTGAGTCCATGTGGCTGAAGGAGCTGGGAGTCTCAGAGTTGGTGAATTTAGCCCAGAGTAAATCCCTCACCTTTTCTTCCGTCTCCCTGGGGCCTACACTTGCTGCTAATGTCTCCTCCTCCAGCAGGACGGTCAGGACCAGGGCCACATCTTTAAAGGCAGCGTTCTCGTGATCACAGTACTTGTAGAAGATCAGGGTGGAGCCTGCAGGCAGGGACTCGAAGCGGTGGATGACAGCCGCCCTGTGGCCATTCCCAAATCCATGGCTGAGCTCCAGGTCAACCAACAGCTTGACGGTATCACTGTCCTCCTGGGCTCTTTTGGCTCCGTCTATGGAGACGGCAGTCACTTTCTGGGAGGAGGTGTAGGCATTGGCAACGTGGTGGCTCAGGCACCTGAGCGTCTCCTTTCCCTCTCTGGCAGCCGTGAAGATGAGGGTGGCAGGCTCAGTGGGGCTGGAGACATTGAGGTGCTTCTGGAGAAACTTACGTCCTCGCTGCCACAGAAAGGAACTCTGGCCTGGAAATTGATCCTTCAGTTGGCTAAACTGAGCCAGGAAAGCCTCCAGAGCCGGGTTCTGGGGCACTTGCTGGGCTGGGGAGGAATAGTAGCTGTTGACGGAACTTAGCACAAGAACCACTACGAGGCAGCCAAGAAACACAGGCCCTGCCAGATGAGAAGATAACAGAAAATGAGAAGACTGTGAGTCGGGAACAAAGCTGGTGGGAGGCAGCAACCAAACAGGTTTCCGTCAGCCTTCTGACGACGGGAGTTCCCTTTGCCTGACTCTCCTGTACTGTCAGTGTCTAACAGAAGCTGAGGAGGGGGATGGTCTTGAATTTGAGGCCAGTATGGTCTACACAGAAAGCAAACAAAAAGTCTGACAGAAATACCTTCTCTAATCTCTTGAAGCTATTTGAAGACAGACGATCTATGTCAAAGTTGTTCATACACTTTGTTATAGTCAATGATACTTTTTTGTTGTTGTTGTTTTGTTTTGTTTTTGTTTTTGGAGACAGGGTTTCTCTGTGTAGCTTTGGTGCCTGTCCTGGATCTCACTCTGTAGACCAGGCTGGCCTTGAACTCACAGAGATCCGCCTGGCTCTGCCTCCCGAGTGCTGGGATTAAAGGCGTGCGCCATTGCAGCCTGGCTTCAATGATTCTTTTGAAAGGTAGTCACGAGAACTTTCTTCCACTTTCTAAAAGTACACATTGGCCAGAGCAGACCATTCTGCAACCAAAACTTAAAAACGACCCAGACAGGGTGGCACAGTCTATACATCTCAGCACGTGGGAGGACTGTGAAGCCTGTGCTACAGGTGCAGACTGGGTCTCAAAGGGGAAAGCAAACGGCCTGAGTGTACAATCTGAGACACTAGCAGCCTCTGACTCAAGAGGCAGCTTCTGGAGGCCGAGGCAGGAATACTGCCATGTGTCTGAGGGCTAGCCTGGGCTGCACAGTGAACCTCAGT